>NC_135808.1:43349580-43649580 GCF_964213995.1 Mustelus asterias
ACAGGGTGACATCCCAGTGACAGGGGGTTTCCATGGAGAGTAAATGTGGGCGGGGCTGACTGGGGACTAACCAATGTCAATTAGAGGAATCATGACATCACTGTTACCAGGCAGAATGTGTGGGGCAAGTTTACAGACAGGCAGCTGATTTCCTGGAAAGTGAGAGACAGAGAAAGAGAAAACACAGACGGAGAGGAATGAAAGAGGGGATGAAACATGGACTCAGAATGAGGCTAGTCAAGCCCATTGGGGCGGCACGGTGGCACAGTGGTTAAAATTATAGAATCTCTACAGTGCAGAAGGAGGCCATTCGGCCCATCAACTAAGAGGCAATTTAGCACGGCCAATGCACCTAACCCTCACATCTTTGGACTGTGGGAGGAAACCGGAGCACCCGGAGGAAACCCACGCAGACACGAGGAGAATGTGCAAACTCCACACAGACAGTGACCAAAGCTGGAAATCGAACCCGGGTCCCTGGCGCTGCAGAGGACAACTCTCTGATCGCAGGGACAATCTAGTGAACCTTTGCTGAACTATCTCCAATAGAATATCCTTCCTTAAATATGGTCACATTCCAGTTGCGGCCTCACCAAAGCTCTGCACATTTGTGAAAAGACTTATTTATTCTTTACTCCAATACCCTTCTGAATAAAAGTCATTTTCCTCCCTAATTGCTTGCTGTGCCTGTAAGCTAACTTTGTGTTCTTTGTATGAGGACATCCAAATCTCTCCAAACATCAACATTGAAAAAATATTTCTGATATTCTATTCTTTCCACTGGTGAATAACCTCATGCCCTCACATTTTACTCCATCTGCCACCTTACCTCAGTCAGGTATGGCTCAGTTGGTAGAAATCTCACCTCTGAATCAAAGAATTCTGTTCTCAATTCTCGCTTGAACACAAAGATCAAGACTGACCCTCCAGGTGGTACTGAGGGAGTGCTGCAGTGTTGGAGCTGCTGTCATCTATGTGAAAAATGTAACCAAGCCTCAGTTTACCCTCTCAGGTGAATGTTAAAGATTCCATGGCACTAATCAAAGAAGAGCAGGGAAGTTATTCCTTGTGTCCTGGCCAATATTTATCCCGCAATCAATATCATTTAAAAATTCTTGTCATTATCAGATTGCCGTTTGTGGGATCTTGCTGTGTGTATATCGGTTGCTACGTTTCCTACAACAATTACTAGACCTTAAAATGAGATAATTGGATGTAAAATGTTTTGGGATGTCCTCAGGACATGAAGGGTGCTATAAGAAACATGTCTATTTTTCTTATTGCACACTCACTTAACCTGTCTGTGTCTCTTAATCATTTATTAGTGTCCTCCTCACAGCTGACATTTTCCATGATAATGCTCCTGTGAAACTATGTGAAAAGTCATATATAAATATATGTATTATATATATGTCTCTGCCTGTCTCTCTATCTTTATTTCTCATCCTCTCTATGTCATTCTTTCTCAGTCTCTCTTCTCTTTCCCTCTCCTGGGTTGATGAAAATTTGGATAAATACCATTGTACATTGTGGCTCATGTGACTCCTGATGTCATTTTTGTGTAAATAAATGATTGAGGCAGTAGTTATTTTACACGCCACATGGAACATGGTGTCAGAATTGTGGAACTGGAATAAAATCATAGAATCCCTGCAGTGCAGAAAGAGGCCATTCAGCCCATTAAATCTGCACTGACTCTCTGACAGAGTATCTTACTCAGGCCTTCTCTCCCACCTTTTTCTCTTAACCCCACTCATGTACCATGACCAATCCACCTAACCTACACATCTTTGGACACTAAGGGGCAATTTAGCATGGCAAATCCACCTAACCCACACATCTTTGGACTGGGAGGAAACCAGAGCACCCAGAGGAAACACACACAGTCACGGAGAACGTGCAGACTCCACACAGACAGTGACCCAAGGCCGGAATTGAACCTTGGCACTGTGAGGCAGTAGTGCTAATCACTGTGCTACGGTGCCATCATTTTGATGGGTGTAAGGAACAGCAGCAAATAATTAAAATTTCAATTTGCAGCATTGTACAGGGCATTGACTGCTTGGTGAGTCAATGTGGATTTGAATATTCCAGTGTCTGCTCCTATGGAGATGGAAGGAGATTTGAGGGTGAATTGGAAATTCTTCCTCTCTCAATGGCAGAGCTTGCCACAGAATTGAACAATAATCCTGAACAAATAAGAATAGAAACTCAGTTATCAATACTGTAAAGAGTGCCAAAAACTGTTGCAACTTAGACAACCCTCAGGAACAGAAAAACAAGATGCACAAATTTAGGAGATCTGGAAGGTCACTGTGAACTCTCTTTACTCATGTTATTTATGAATGCTTTGTGTTTATAACACTGGAGCTCAGGAAGAGAGGAAACATTTTAGAGTCAGAGAGTTTTACAGCATTGAAACAGGCCCTTTGGCCCAACTTGTCCATGCCGCCCTTCTTTTTTAACCACTAAGTTAGTCTCAATTTCCCACATTTGGCCCATATCCTTCCATACCTATGTTACCCATGTAACTGTCTAAATGCTTTTTAAAAGGCAAAATTGTACCCGCCTCTACTACCACCTCTGGCAGCTTGTTCCAGACACTCACCCTCTGTGTGAAAAATATGTCCCTCAGGACCCTTTTGTATCTCTCCCCTCTCACCTTAAACTCCCTCCCTTTAGACTTTAGTTTCAGACTCCCCTATCTTTGGGAAAAGATGTTGACTATCTACCTCATCTATGCCCTTCATTATTTTATAGACCTCTATAAGATCACCCCTCAGCCTCCTACACTCCAGGGAAAAAAGTCCCAGTCTATCCAGCCTCTCCTTATAACTCAAACTATCAAGTCCTTGGTAGCATCCTAGTAAATCTCTTCCGCACTCTTTCTGGTTTAATAATATCCTTTCTATAATCGGGTGACCAGAACTGTGCACAGTTACATATTGATCAGCATGTGACTGTACTGAGATGTTTTGCTGATTGTTCAGAGTTTGGAAAACTGAAAGATGATCTCATCAGGGCTCATGTTGTCTTCGGAACACGAGACTCTGCTGTAAGCGGAACGGCTGAGAGGAGAGAAACTTACTTTCAAGAAAACTATTGATGTGCAGAAGCTCTGAGATAGCTAATCATCAGTTGAATAATGTTGAGAAATGGAGAAATGACAGATTTTGTAATTCGCTGAGAGGCAGTTTAGGCTTTCCAAACAGGGGACAACGAAGATAAAGAAGACCAAATTAAAGGGCGAGCAGAAAGATCAAGGCCAGACTATAGAACATAAATATTGTGGGGGACACCACACAAAAGACAAGGAAACATGTCCAGTGTGGGTAAAGAAGTGCTGGATCTGCGAGAAGCTGGATCACTGCACACAAGTGTTTTGCTGGAAAGAAGACAAGAAACCTGGAAAGATTGTTGTTGGGGTGACGTTAAATGGTGATTCTTACTGTAGACCCAAGAGCAGGTTGGCATTGTGCAGTCTCAGGGTAAAAAATGGATTTGTGCAATTGAAATGATGATTGCAGAAAGATATGAAGTTTCAGATAGACACTGGTGCTATGTACAACATCATGAGCTTCACAGAGTCATGTGACGTTGCTCAAGATGGTGACCTGAAAATGAAGCTATCGTCTACTGAGGTAGTTTGGGCTGAGGTTAGAAACAGGAAAGGAGAGGTCACCCTGTTGGGAGTTTTTTATGGACCTCCTAAAAGTTCCAGAGATGTAGAGGAAAAGATTGCAAAGATGATTCTGGATAGGAGCGAAAGTAACAGGATAGTTGTACTGGGGGACTTTAACTTTACAAATATTGACTGGAAAAGCTATAGTTCGAGTACTTTAGAGGGGTCAGTTTTTGTCCAATGTGTGCAGGAAGGCTTCCTGATGCACTATGTAGATGGGCCAACAAGAGGCGAGGCCACATTGGATTGGTACTGGGTAATGAACCAGGCCAGGTGTTAGATTTGGAGGAAGGTGAGCACTTTGGTGACAGTGACCACAATTCGATTACGTTTACCTTAGCAATGGAAAGGGATAGGTATATACCAAAGGGCAAGAGTTATAGCTGGGGGAAAGGAAATTATGATGCGATTAGGCGAGATTTAGCTGGCATAGGTTGGGGAAGGAAACTGCAGGGGATGGGCACAATTGTAATGTGGAACTTGTTCAAGGAACCGCTACTACGCGTCCTTGATAAATGTGTACCTGTCAGGCAGGGAGGAAGCAGACGTGTGAAGGAACTGTGGTTTACAAAGGAGGTTGAATCTCTTGTGAAGAGGAAGAAGGAAACTTATGTTAAGATGAGACGTGAAGGCTCAGTTAGGGCACTTGAGAGTTACAAGTTAGCCAGGAAGGACCTAAAGAAAGAGTTAAGAAGAGCCAGGAAGGGACATGAGAAGTCTTTGGCAGGTAGGATCAAGGAAAACCCTAAAGCTTTCGATAGGTCTGTCAGGAGTAAAAGAATGACTAGGGTAAGATTAGGGCCAGTCAAGGACAGTAGTGGGAAGTTGTGCGTGGAGTCTGAAGAGATAGGAGAGGCACTAAATGAATATTTTTCGTCGGTATTCACACTGGAGAGGGACAGTGTTGTCGAGGGGAGAACTGAGATGCAGGCTGTTGGACTGGATGGGATTGAGGTTCATAAGGAGGAGGTGTTAGCAATTCTGGAAAGGGTAAAAATAGATAAGTCCCCTGGGCCGGATGGGATTTATCCTAGGATTCTCTGGGAGACTAGAGAGAAGATTGCAGAGCCTTTGGCTTTGATCTTGGTGTCATCATTATCTACAGGAACAGTGCCAGAAGACTGGAGGATAGCAAATGTTGTCCCCTTGTTCAAGTAGGGGAGTAGGGACAACTCTGGTAATTATAGACCGGTGAGCCTTACTTCTGTTGTGGGCAAAGTATTGGAAAGGATTATAAGAGATAGGATTTATAATCACCTAGAAAGGAATAATTTGATTAGGGATAGTCAGCACGGTTTTGTGAAGGGTAGGTCGTGCCTCACAAACCTTATTGAGTTCTTTGAAAAGGTGACCAAAGAGGTGGATGAGGGTAAAGCAGTTGATGTGGTGTATATGGATTTCAGCAAAGCGTTTGATAAGGTTCCCCATGGTAAGCTTTTGCAGAAAATCCAGACAGATGGGATTGAGGGTGATTTAGTGGTTTGGATCAGGAATTGGCTAGCTGTAAGAAAACAGAGGGTGGTGGTTGATGGGAAATATTCATCCTGGAGTTCAGTTACTAGTGGTGTACCGCAAGGATCTGTTTTGGGGCCACTGCTGTTTGTCATTTTTATTAATGACCTGGATGAGGGCGTGGAAGGATGGATTAGTAAATTTGCGGATGACACTAAAGTCGGTGGAGTTGTAGACAGTGCGGAGGGAAGTGGCAGGTTACAGAGGGACATAGATAAGTTGCAGAGCTGGGCTGAGAGGTGGCAAATGGAGTTTAATGCGGAAACGTGTGAGGTGATTCACTTTGGAAGGAGTAACAGGAATACAGAGTACTGGGCTAATGGTAAGATACTTGGTAGTGTGGATGAACAGAGGGATCTGGGTGTCCATGTGCATAGATCCCTGAAAGTTGGCACCCAGGCTGATAGGGTTGTTAAGAAGGCGTACGGTGTGTTAGCTTTTATTGGTAGAGGGATTGAGTTTCGGAGCCAGGAGGTCATGCTGCAAGTGTACAAAACTCTGGTGCGGCCGCATTTGGAGTATTGCGTACAGTTCTGGTCGCCGCATTATAGGAACGATGTGGAAGTGTTGGAAAGGGTGCAGAGGAGATTTACCAGAATGTTGCCTGGAATGGTGGGAAAATCGTATGAGGAAAGGCTGAGGGGCTTGAGGTTATTTTCGTTAGAGAGAAGAAGGTTAAGAGGTGACTTAATAGAGGCATACAAGATGATCAGAGGATTAGATAGGGTGGATAGCGAGAGCCTTTTTCCTCGGATGGTGATGGCTAGCACGAGGGGACATAGCTTTAAATTGAGGGGTGAGAGATATAGGACAGATGTTAGAGGTAGGTTCTTTACTCAGAGAGTAGTAAGGGCGTGGAATGCCCTGCCTGCAGCAGTAGTGGACTCGTCAACATTAAGAGCATTCAAATGGTTCTTGGATAAACATATGGATGATATTGGAATAGTGTAGATTAGATGGGCTTTAGATTGGTTCCACTGGTCAGCGCAATATCGAGGGCCGAAGGGCCTGTACTGTGTTGTAATGTTCTATGTTCTATGTTCTAAGGTAAAGTTGAGGCCATGTGATGGAAAGAGGACAGATTGTACTGACAGCCCAAGGCACTGGGAAGAAAGAAGATCGACAGTTCCAGACAGTAGACACTTGCGAAAATCCCCTCATCCCAGTGGAAATATGTCAGAAGCTTGGGCTGGTAACCTTCCCCATATCAGAAAGAGATTTACATAGTTTGATACAGCACCAAACCCTTTAGACTGCTGAACACATCCTGATAAATTACAAAGATACACAGGTCTCAGGTCTCTAATGGCTGAACATTCCAGAAATCAATGAGAACGTGAGGCCAACTCAGCATCTGCTGAGGAGAGTTCCAGCAATTCTCCAGTCTGAAAGACAAGGTAAAGGAGGTCAGAATGAAGTCTGAGACTCTCAAGCAAGACGGGCAGAAGAGAAAGATGCTGGAGGGCAGAGTCAGCAAGCAGCAACTCACTGAGATTTAGTCAAGTCAGCAAGAAACACAGGGGCCGTTACAGAACTTGACAATGTCAGCGAGGAGCCAGTCTCATGGCAGCTATTCCAGCTTTTTCACACACACAGAAAATGACAGTGGAACAGGGCGTGACTCTCAATAATGTCACCAATCTTTAGGCTACAATAGTTTCCACAGAGGCTGATCTGAAGAGAAAGAGGATCTGGAGAGGAGCTGGGCACTGCACTGATGGACGCCAGGCTCAGGGAAGGAGTACCTGGAGGCTCTGATTGAGGTCATTCAGAGTAGCTCTGAACCTGAATAAAGAGAATACGAGGTGCGAACTGGCAAGGATAGATTGGGAAATCTTACTCAATGGATTGACTGTGGATAGACAATGGTTTACATTGAAAGAAAGTGTGCATGAATTGCAGTAATTATTCATTCCTGTCTTGTACAAAACAAAAAGGTGGCAAAAGAAATTAGAGATAATATTAAAACAAAGAAATGTATAAAAGTATCAGAAAAAGCAGTAAGACTGAGGACTGGGAGCATTTTAGAATTCAGCAAAAGATGTCACCATATTTGATCAAGAGAGTGAAATGAAGTATGAGAGTAAAATTGCCAAGAACATAGAAACTGGCTCGAAATATGTGGAGAGAAAGATTAGTAAACAGAAATATAGGTCCCTTACAACCAGTAGCCGGGGAAATTATAATGGGCAACAAAGAAATGGCAAAAAAGTTGGACACCCGCCCCTGTCTTCTGTCTTCACAAAAGAGAGCACAAAAACCTCCCAAAAATGTTAGGGAACCAAGGGTCTAGTGAGAAGGTAAAATTGAAGGAAATCGGTATTAGTAAGAAAATGGTGCTGGGGAAATTAATGTGGTTAAAGGCTAATAAATCACCAGGGCCTGATAATCTGCATCCCAGAGGATCCTGGAATTATTGGGTGCATTAATGGTCATCTTCCAAAATTCTATAGACTGGAGCTGTTCCTACAGACTGGAGCTGTTCCTACAGACTGGAGGGTGGCAAATGTAACCCCACTATTTAAAAAGAGAGTGAGAGACAATAGGGAGAATGATGCTGGAGTCTGTTATAAAAGACGTGATAACAGAACATTCAGAAAGCATTAACGGGATTGGACAAAGCCATCATGGGGTTACGAAAGGAAACTCATGCTTAACAAATCTACTGGAGTTTTTGAGGATGTAACTAGTAGATTAGATAAAGGATATAAAGAACAAAGAACAATACAGCACAGGAACAAGCCCTTCGGCCCTCCAAGCCTGCGCCGCTCATGTGCCCAACCAGACCATTCTTTTGTATCCCTCTATTCCCAGTCTGTTCATGTGGCTATCTAGATAAGTCTTAAATGATCCCAGCGTGTCCGCCTCAATTACCTTGCTTGGCAGTGCATTCCAGGCCCCCACCACCCTCTGTGTAAAATACGTCCCCCTGACATCTGTGTTGAACCTTGCCCCCCTCACCTTGAACCTGTGACCCCTTGTGTTCGTCACCTCCGACCTGGGAAAAAGTTTCTCACTGTTCACCCTATCTATGCCCTTCATAATTTTATACACCTCTATTAGGTCGCCCCTCATCCTCCATCTTTCCAGGGAGAACATCCCCAGTTTACCCAATCTCTCCTCATAGCTAAGACCCTCCATACCAGGCAACATCCTGGTAAACCTTTTCTGTACTCTCTCCAAAGCCTCCACGTCCTTCTGGTAGTGTGGCGACCAGAACTGGACGCAGTATTCCAAATGTGGCCTAACCAACGTTCTATACAGCTGCAACATCATATGCCAACTTTTATATTCTATGTCCCGTCCAATAAAGGCAAGCATGCCATATGCCTTCTTCCACCACCCTCTCCACCTGTGCTGCCACCTTTAAGGATCTGTGGACTTGTACACCCAGGTCCCTCTGTGTGCCTATACTCCTGATGGTTCTGCCATTTATTGTATAGCTTACATTAGATCTACCGAAATGCATTACTTCGCATTTATCTGGATTAAATTCCATCTGCCATTTCTCCGCCCAATGTTCCAGCCTATCTATATCCTGCTGTATTCTCTGACAATGTTCATCACTATCCGCAACTCCAGCAATCTTCGTGTCGTCCGCAAACTTACTGATCACACCAGCTACATCTTCCTCCAAATCATTTATATATATCACAAACAGCAGAGGTCCCAGTACAGAGCCCTGTGGAACACCACTAGTCACAGACCTCCAATCAGAAAAAGACCCCTCCACTGCTACCCTCTGTCTTCTATGGTTAATCATGATGTGGAGATGCTGGCGTTGGACTGGGGTAAAGACAGTAAGAAGTCTCACAACACCAGGTTAAAGTCCAACAGGTTTATTTGGTAGCAAATACCATAAACTTTTGGAGCGCTGCTCCTTCGTCAGATGGAGTGGAAATGTGCTCTCAAACAGTTGAGCAGAACAGCTGAGCAGAAACTGAAAGCCAAGTTCCGCACACATGAGGACGGCCTAAACCGGGATGTTGGATTTATGTCACATTATCAGTAACCCCCACAGCTTGCCTCCTGGACTTGCAGAATCTCACTAGCTGTTCTGTCTGGAGACAATGCACATCTCTTTAACCTGTGTTTAATGCTCCCTCCACCCACATTGTCTGTACCTTTAAGACCTGGCTGGCTGTAGGGATTCGCATTCTAATCAGTATTCTGTAACTTGATTTTGTGTCTCTGTGCACTGTTTGAGAGCACATTTCCACTCCATCAGACGAAGGAGCAGCGCTCCGAAAGCTTATGGTATTTGCTACCAAATAAACCTGTTGGACTTTAATCTGGTGTTATGAGACTTCTTTCTATGGCTAAGCCAGTTCTCCACCCATCTAGCTAGCTCACCTTTTATCCCGTGATATTTAACCTTTTGCACCAGCCTGCCATGAGGGACCTTGTCAAACGCTTTACTAAAATCCATATAGACGAAATCCACGGCCCTTCCCTCGTCAATCGTTTTTGTCACCTCCTCAAAAAACTCAACCAAATTTGTGGTGTCTTTGGACTATCAGAGCTTTTGATAAAGTCCCTCATAAGAGGTTAGTGGGGAAAATTAAAGCACCTGGGATATGGGTAATGTATTGGCATGGGTCAAGAATTGCTTGACAGACAGGAGACAGAAAGTGGGAATAAATGGATCTTTTTCTGAGCAGCAGGCAGCGACTAGTGAGGCACCGCAGCGATCAGATCTTGGGCCCCAGCTGTTCACAATGTATATAAATCACCTGGATGAAGAGACGAAAGGTAACATTAACAAGTTTGCTGACGACACAAAACGGGATGGAATTGTGAATTGTGACGAGGATGCAAGGAGGCTTCAAGGTGATTTAGACAAATTGAGTGAGTGGGGCAAACACATGGCTGATGCAGAATAATGTGGATAAATATGAAGTTATACACTTTGGTATGAGAAACAGAAAGAGTACAACTTACATAGTGATATATTGGGAAATATGGATGTACAAAATGGATCTGGGCGTCCTTGTACACTAGTCAATGAGAGTGGAGAGGCAGGAAATTCAGAAGGCAGATAGTATGTTGACCTTCATTGCAAAAGGCTGTGAGTTCAGAAATAGGGATGTCTTAATGCAGTTATCCCGGGCCTTGGTGAGACCACACCTGTCGTATTGTGAGCAGTTTTGGTCTCCCTGCCAAAGAAATGATATACTTGCCACAGAGGCAGTGCAGCGGAAGTTTCTTCGGCTGATATCGGGGTTGGTGGGACTGTCAACAAAGAACAAAGAAGAAAGAAAATTACAGCACAGGAACAGGCCCTTCGGCCCTCCAAGTCCGCACCGACCATGCTGCCTGACTGAACTAAAACCCCCACCCTTCTGGGGACCATTTCCCTCCATTCCCATCCTAATCTAATCTAATCTACTAGTATTTGTCAAGATGCCCCTTAAAAGTCACTCTTGTATTTGCTTCCACTGTTGGAAAGGGTGCAGAGGAGATTTACCAGGATGTTGTCTGGTATGGTGGGAAAATCGTATGAGGAAAGGCTGAGGGGCTTGAGGTTGTTTTCGTTAGAGAGGAGAAGGTTAAGAGGTGACTTAATAGAGGCATACAAGATGATCAGAGGATTAGATAGGGTGGATAGTGAGAGCCTTTTTCCTCGGATGGTGTTGGCTAGCACGAGGGGACATAGCTTTAAATTGAGGGGTGAGAGATATAGGACAGATGTTAGAGGTAGGTTCTTTACTCAGAGAGTAGTAAGGGCGTGGAATGCCCTGCCTGCAGCAGTGGTGGACTCGTCAACGTTGAGAGCGTTCAAGTGGTTATTGGATAGAACATAGAACATAGAACAGTACAGCACAGAACAGGCCCTTCGACCCACGATGTTGTGCCGAGCTTTATCTGAAACCAAGATCAAGCTATCCCACTCCCTATCATCCTGGTGTGCTCCATGTGCCTATCCAATAACCGCTTAAATGTTTCTAAAGTGTCTGACTCCACTATTACTGCAGGCAGTCCATTCCACACCCCAACCACTCTCTGCGTAAAGAACCTACCTCTGATATCCGTCCTGTATCTCCCACCACGAACTCTATAGTTATGCCCCCTTGTAATAGCTCCATCCACCCGAGGAAATAGTCTTTGAACGTTCACTCTATCTATCCCCTTCATCATTTTATACACCTCTATTAAGTCTCCCCTCAGCCTCCTCCGCTCCAGAGAGAACAGCCCTAGCTCCCTCAACCTTTCCTCATATGACCTACCCTCCAAACCAGGCAGCATCCTGGTAAATCTCCTCTGCACTCTTTCCAGCGCTTCCACATCCTTCTTATAGTGAGGTGACCAGAACTGCACACAATATTCCAAATGTGGTCTCACCAAGGTCCTGTACAGTTGCAGCATAACCCCACGGCTCTTAAACTCCAACCCCCTGTTAATAAAATCTAACACACTATAGGCCTTCTTCACAGCTCTATCCACTTGGGTGGCAACCTTTAGAGATCTGTGAATATGGACCCCAAGATCTCTCTGTTCCTCCACAGTCTTCAGAACCCTACCTTTGACCCTGTAATCCACATTTAAATTTGTCCTACCAAAATGAATCACCTCACATTTATCAGGGTTAAACTCCATTTGCCATTTTTCAGCCCAGCTTTGCATCCTATCTATGTCTCTTTGCAGCCTACAACAGCCCTCCACCTCATCCACTACTCCACCAATCTTGGTGTCATCAGCAAATTTACTGATCCACCCTTCAGCCCCCTCCTCTAAGTCATTAATAAAAATCACAAAGAGCAGAGGACCAAGCACTGATCCCTGCGGCACACCGCTAGCAACCTGCCTCCAATCCGAAAATTTTCCATCGACCACCACCCTCTGTCTTCGGTCAGACAGCCAGTTACCTATCCAATCGGCCAACTTTCCCTCTATCCCACACCTCCTCACTTTCATCATAAGCCGACCATGGGGGACCTTATCAAACGCCTTACTAAAATCCATGTATATGACATCAACTGCCCTACCTTCATCAACACACTTAGTTACCTCCTCAAAAAATTCTATCAAATTTGTGAGGCACGACTTGCCCTTCACGAATCCGTGCTGACTATCTCGGATTAATCCGCATCTTTCTAAATGGTCGTAAATCCCATCCCTAAGGACCCTTTCCATCAATTTACCAACCACCGAAGTAAGACTAACCGGTCTATAATTACCAGGGTCATTCCTATTCCCTTTCTTAAACAGAGGAACAACATTCGCCATTCTCCAGTCCTCTGGCACCATCCCCGTGGACAGCGAGGACCCAAAGATCAACGCCAAAGGCTCTGCAATCTCATCCCTTGCCTCCCACAGAATCCTAGGATACATTTCATCAGGCCCAGGGGACTTATCGACCTTCAGTTTATTCAAAACTGCCAAGACATCCTCCCTCCGAACATCTATTTCCTCCAGCCTATTAGCCTGTAACACCTTCCCTTCCTCAAAAACATGGCCCCTCTCCTTGGTGAACACTGAAGAAAAGTATTCATTCATCACCTCGCCTATCTCTACTGACTCCATACACAAGTTCCCACTACTGTCCTTGACCGGCCCTAACCTCACCCTGGTCATTCTTTTATTCCTCACATAAGAGTAAAAAGCCTTGGGGTTTTCCTTGATCCGACCCGCCAAGGACTTCTCATGTCCCCTCCTAGCTCTCCTAAGCCCCTTTTTCAGCTCATTCCTTGCTAACTTGTAACCCTCAATCAAGCCATCTGAACCTTGTTTCCTCATCCCTACATAAGCTTCCCTCTTCCTTTTCACAAGACATTCCACCTCTTTTGTGAACCATGGTTCCCTCACTCGGCCATTTCCTCCCTGCCTGACAGGAACATACCTATCAAGGACATCCAGTATTTGTTCCTTGAAAAAGTTCCACTTTTCATTAGTTCCTTTCTCTGACAGTTTCTGTTCCCAACTTATGCCCCCTAATTCTTGCCTAATCGCATCGTAATTACCCCTCCCCCAATTGTAAACCTTGCCCTGCCGTACGGCCCTATCCCTCTCCATTGCAATAACAAAAGACACCGAATTGTGGTCACTATCTCCAAATTGCTCTCCCACAACCAAATCTAACACTTGGCCCGGTTCATTTCCCAGTACCAAATCCAATGTGGCCTCACCTCTAGTCGGCCCATCCACATATTGTGTCAGGAAACCCTCCCGCACACACTGCACAAAAACTGCCCCATCCAAACTATTTGATCTACAAAGGTTCCAATCAATATTTGGAAAGTTAAAGTCCCCCATGACAACTACCCTGTGACCCCCACACATATCCATAATCTGCTTAGCAATTTCTTCCTCCACATCTCTATTACTATTTGGGGGCCTATAGTAAACTCCTAGCAACGTGACCGCTCCTTTCCTATTTCTAACTTCAGCCCATATTACCTCAGTGTGCAGATCTCCCACGAAGTGCCTTTCCGCAGCCGTTAAACTATCCTTGATTAACAATGCCACTCCGCCACCTCTTTTACCAGCTTCCCTACACTTAGTGAAACATCTATACCCCGGAACGTCCACCAACCATTCCTGTCCTTGTTCTACCCACGTCTCCGTAATGGCCACAACATCGTAGTCCCAAGTACCAATCCACGCCCCAAGTTCATCTACCTTGTTCCGGATGCTCCTTGCATTGAAGTAGACACACTTCAACCCACCTTCCTGTCTACCAGTACCCACCCTTGACCCTGATACCTTCCCCAATACCTCACCACCCTCACTGACTTCTGGACTACAACTCCCTTTCCCACTCCCCTGACAAATTAGTTTAAACCCCCCTGAAGAGCCGTAACAAATTTCCCTCCGAGGATATTGGTGCCCCTCTGGTTCAGGTGCACCCCGTCCTGTTTGTACAGGTCCCACCTTCCCCAGAACGTGTTCCA
Organism: Mustelus asterias; assembly: GCF_964213995.1. Lineage (NCBI taxonomy): Eukaryota > Metazoa > Chordata > Chondrichthyes > Carcharhiniformes > Triakidae > Mustelus > Mustelus asterias. The sequence goes on from NC_135808.1 coordinate 43,363,666, forward strand.
ATTATCCACGTATCTGAAACCCTCCCTCCTACACCATCCCTGCAACCACATATTTAACTGCACTCTCTCCCTGTTCCTCAACTCGCTATCACGTGGTACCGGCAACGTACCAGAGATGACCACATGTTTCGTCTTGGCTCTCAGCTTCCAGCCCAGCTCCAGAAATTCCTGCTTTAAATCCCCGTCCCTTCTCTTACCTATGTCATTGGTACCAATGTGCACCACGACTTGTGACTGTTTCCCCTCCCCCTTCAGAATCTGGAAAACACGGTCTGAGACATCACGGACCTTGGCATCCGGTAGGCAACATACCATCCGTGAGTCTCTTTTGCTGCCACAGAACCTCCTATCTATCCCTCTAACTAACGAGTCCCCAATAACTATCGCCCTCCCGCTCTCCCCCTTTCCCTCCCGAGCCACAGAGACGGACACAGTGCTGGAGATCCTCTCACTGCGGCTCCCCACTGGTATGTCATCCCCCTCAACCGTATCCAAAGCGGAATACTAGTTGCTAAGGGGAACGACCACCGGGGATCCCTGCACGGACTGCTTCTTCCCAGCCCCTCTCACCGTCACCCATCTGTTTTCAATCCTCGGAGTAACTGTATTCCTAAAGCTTGTGTCTATGGCCATCTCTGCGTCCCTGATGATCCTAAGTTCATCCAACTCCAGCTCCAGTTCCCTAACACGGTTTTGGAGGAGCTGCAGATGGGTGCACTTCCCACAGGTGTAATCAGTAGGGACACTGTCGTCGTACCTCACCTCAAACATAGTGCAAGAGGAACATTGCACTGCCTGCACACCCATCCCCTCTAGATACCTTGCCAGTACAAGGTAGAAAGTGCAAAAATGAATTCAACTCACCCCTGCTCGCCCTTTCAGCCTAAGCCCTGTGAGCCAAAGTCTTATAGCTCACACTCTGCTTCCCACACACTACACTGCCCGCTCCCGACGCTGCCCGCTGTATACTGCAGCCTACCTTTTATACTTCACGCGCTTAAAAAACCCTTCCCAGACTCCTTTGCTGCCCACTTCTAGTTTTCACTTTAAACTTGAAAAACTGCTGTTAAAGTAAAGGCCAAAAAAATACACACACTAGCTGACTAATTAAATAAATAAACAATTCAATTAATCTCTCACCAGCACTGCTGCTTGCAATCACCCCTCTCAGCTTGCTCCAGTGGATCAATGAGGGGGAACCTCCCAGGTAACTGACTTTTAAAGTTAAAATAAAAACCCTTCCCAGACTCCTTTGCTGCCCACTTCTAGTTTTCACTTTAAACTTGAAAAACTGCTGTTAAAGTAAAGGCCAAAAAAATACACACACTAGCTGACTAATTAAATAAATAAACAATTCAATTAATCTCTCACCAGCACTGCTGCTTGCAATCACCCCTCTCAGCTTGCTCCAGTGGATCAATCATGATAAACATATGGATGATATTGGAATAGCGTAGATTAGAGGGGCTTTAGATTGGTACCACTGGTCGGCGCAACATCGAGGGCCGAAGGGCCTGTACTGCGCTGTAATGTTCTATGTTCTACTACCTCACCCGGCAGTGAGTTCCAGGCACCCACCACCCTCTGTGTAAAAAATCTGCTTCGTACATCTCCTTTAAACCTTGCCCCTCGCACCTTAAACCTATGCCCCCTAGTAATTGACTCTTCCATCCTGGGAAAAAGCTTCTGACTATCCACTCTGTCCATGCTCCTCATAATCTTGTAGACTTTTATCAGGTCTCCCCTCAATCTCCACCACTCCAATGAGAACAAACCAAGTTTCTCCAACCTCTCTTCATAGCTAATGCCCTGCATACCAGGCAACATCCTGGTAAATCTTTTCTGTACCCTCTCCAAAGCCTCCACATCCTTCTGGTAGTGTGGCGACCAGAATTGAACACTATATTCCAAGTGCGGCCTAACTAAGGTTCTATAAAGCTGCAACATGACTTGCCAATTTTTAAACTCAATGCCCCGGCCGATGAAGGCAAGCATGCCGTATGCTTTCTTGACTATCTCCCCCACCTGCATTGCCACTTTCAGTGATCTGTGTACCTGTACACCCAGATCCCTCTGCCTATCAATACTCTTTAAGGTTCTGCCATTTACTGTATATTTCCTATCTGCATTAGACCTTCCAAAATGCATTACCTCACATTTGTCCGGATTAAACTGCATCTGCCATCTCTCCGCCCAAGTCTTCAACTGATCTATATCCTGCTGTATCCTCTGATGGTCCTCATCTCTATCCACAAATCCACCAATCTTTATGTTGTCCGCAAACTTACTAATCAATCCAGTTACATTTTCCTCCAAATCATTTATATATATTACAAACAGCAAAGGTCCCAGCACTAATCCCTGAGGAACACCACTTGTCACAGCCCTCCATTCAGAAACACACCCTTCCACTGCCACCCTCTGTCTTCTTTGACCAAGCTAGTTCTGTATCCACCTTTGCCAGTTCACCTCTGATCGCATGCGACTTCACCTTCTGCACCAGTCTACCATGCGGGACCTTATTAAAGGCCTGACTGAAGTCCATGTAGACAACTGCCCTACCCTCATTAACCATCTTCCTTGAAAAACTCGATCAAGTTAGTGAGACATGACCTCCCCTTCACAAAACGATGTTGTCTCTCGCTAATATGGCCACTTATTTCCAAGTGAGAGTAAATCCTGTCTCAAAGAATCCTCTCAAATAATTTCCTTATCACTGACGTAAGGCTCACCAGCCTGTAATTACCTGGATTATTCTTGCCACCCTTCTTAAACAGAGGAACAACATTGGCTATTCTCCAATCCTCTGGACCTCCCCTGTAGCCAGTGAGGATACAAAAATTTCTCTCAAGGCCCCAGCAATTTCCTCCCTTGCTTCTCTCAGTATTCTGGGGTATACCATATCAGGCCCAGGGGATTTGTCTACCTTAATATTTCTCAAAAACCCCAATACCTCCTCCTTTTTGATCTCAACATGACTCAAACTATCTACACACCCTTTCCCAGACTCATCATCCATCAAGTCCTTCTCTTTGGTGAATACTGATGCAAAGTACTCATTTAATACCTTGCCTACTTCCTCTGGCTCCACGCATAGATTCCCTCCCCTGTGCTTGAGAGGGCCAACCCTCTCCCTGGCTACCCTCCTGCTCTTTATAAATGTATAAAAAGCTTTGGGATTTTCCTTCATCCTGCTGGCCAATGATTTTTCATGACCTCTTTTAGTCCTCCTTACTCCTTGCTTAAGTTTCTTTCTACTTTCCTTGTGTTCCACACTTGCTTCGTGTGTTCCCAGCCTCCTAGCTTTGACAAATGCTTCCTTTTTCTCTTTGACTAGGCTCACAATATCTCTCGTTATCCAAGGTTCCCAAAACTTGCCATACTTATCCTTCATTCTTACAGGAATGTGCCGGTCCTGAGTCCCTATCAACTTACACTTGAAAGCCTCCCACATGCCAGATGTTGATTTGCCCTCAAATATCTGCCCCCAATCTTCAGTTCTTGCCTAATAGTGTTGTAATTAGCCTTCCCCCAATTTAGCACCTTAACTTGAGGACTACACTTATCTTTAATCATCAGTACCTTCAAGCTTACTGAATTTTGGTCACTGTTCCCGAACTGCTCCCCTACTGAAACGTCGACCACCTGGTCGGGCTCATTTCCCAATACCAGGTCCAGTATGGCCCCTTCTCGAGTTGGACTATCTACATACTGTTTCAGGAAGCCCTCCTGGATGCTCCTTACAAACTTTGCCCCATTTACCCCCCCTAGCACTAAGTGAGTCCTGGTCAATATCGGGGAAGTTAAAATCTCCCACCACAACAACCCTGTTACTTTTACACCTTGCCAAAATCTGCCTACATATCTGTTCTTCTATCTCCTGCTGCCAGTTGGGCGGCCTATAGTAAACCCTCAACATTGTGACGGCACGCTTCCTATTCCTGAGCTCTACCCATATTGCCTCGCTGTCCTGTGAGGACAGATTAGTTCAACTGGGCCTGTATTGGCCAGAGTTTACAAAGATGAGAGGAGAGCTTATTGAAACAGATAAAATTCTAACAGGACTGGATAGACCAGATGTAGGGAGGATATTGGGGAATTTAGAACCAGGGGACACAGTCTCAGGGTACAGGGTAGACCATTTAGGACTGAGAGGAGCAGAAATTTCTTCACTCAGTGGGTGGTGAACCTGTGGAATTCTCTATCACTGTGGATATCAAGTCACTGAATATATTCAAGAAATAGATTATCTTTTTAGATTTAAACACATTAATGTCATGGCATCAAGGGATATGGGGAATGAGTGGGAATATAACATTGAGATAAAGGCTCAACCATGATCACATTGAATGGCAGAGCAGAATTGAAGGGCTGAATGGCCTACTCCTGCTACTAGATTCTATGTTTAGAACTAAAACAGTTAGGAATGGGCTGAAGGATGAATTTGTTTAGACAGCACAGAACAGGCCCTTCGACCCACGATGTTGTGCCGAGCTTTATCTGAAACCAAGATCAAGCTATCCCACTCCCTATCATCCTGGTGTGCTCCATGTGCCTATCCAATAACCGCTTAAATGTTCCTAAAGTGTCTGACTCCACTATCACTGCAGGCAGTCCATTCCACACCCCAACCACTCTCTGCGTAAAGAACCTACCTCTGATATCCTTCATATATCTCCCACCACGAACCCTATAGTTATGCCCCCTTGTAATAGCTCCATCCAACCGAGGAAATAGTCTTTGAACGTTCACTCTATCTATCCCCTTCATCATTTTATAAACCTCTATTAAGTCTCCCCTCAACCTCCTCCGCTCAAGAAACAACAGCCCTAGCTCCCTCAACCTTTCCTCATAAGACCTACCCTCCAAACCAGGCAGCATCCTGGTAAATCTCCTCTGCACTCTTTCCAGCGCTTCCTCATCCTTCTTATAGTGAGGTGACCAGAACTGCACACAATATTCCAAATGTGGTCTCACCAAGGTCCTGTACAGTTGCAGCATAACTCCACGGCTCTTAAACTCCAACCCCCTGTTAATAAAAGCTAACACACTATAGGCCTTCTTCACAGCTCTATCCACTTGAGTGGCAACCTTTAGAGATCTGTGGATATGGACCCCAAGATCTCTCTGTTCCTCCACAGTCTTCAGAACCCTACCTTTGACCCTGTAATCCACATTTAAATTAGTCCTACCAAAATGAATCACCTCACATTTATCAGGGTTAAACTCCATTTGCCATTTTTCAGCCCACCTTTGCATCCTATCTATGTCTCTTTGCAGCCTACAACAGCCCTCCACCTCATCCACTACTCCACCAATCTTGGTGTCATCAGCAAATTTACTGATCCACCCTTCAGCCCCCTCCTCCAAGTCATTAATAAAAATCACAAAGAGCAGAGGACCAAGCACTGATCCCTGTGGCACTCCGCTAGCAACCTGCCTCCAATCCGAAAATTTTCCATCCACCACCACCCTCTGTCTTCGATCAGACAGCCAGTTACCTATCCAATCGGCCAACTTTCCCTCTATCCCACACCTCCTCACTTTCATCATAAGCCGACCATGGGGGACCTTATCAAACGCCTTACTAAAATCCATGTATATGACATCAACTGCCCTACCTTCATCAACACACTTAGTTACCTCCTCAAAAAATTCAATCAAATTTGTGAGGCATGACTTGCCCTTCACGAATCCGTGCTGACTATCCCGGATTAATCCGCATCTTTCTAAATGGTCATAAATCCCATCCCTAAGGACCTTTTCCATCAATTTACCAACCACCGAAGTAAGACTAACCGGTCTATAATTACCAGGGTCATTTCTATTCCCTTTCTTAAACAGAGGAACAACATTCGCCACTCTCCAGTCCTCTGGCACCATCCCCGTGGACAGTGAGGACCCAAAGATCAAAGCCAAAGGCTCTGCAATCTCATCCCTTGCCTCCCAAAGAATCCTAGGATATATTTCATCAGGTTTAGATTACCACTTTGGAACAGGAATTACTGCAGCTCAAAAAAACAATTAAACAGCAGCAGAAATGTGAGATTGCTCTGGATACAAACCAAAGAAATGTTACAGAGGCTAACCCCAGGGGTGTCTGAATCCTCACAACAACACTATAGTGATTTACTTTTATTCATTTATAGGGTGAGGAGTCACTGGCTCGGCCAACCCATCCCTAATTAGCTTGCTAGCCCATTTCATTGGCATTTAAGAGTCAACCACATTGCTATGACGATGGTAGACTTCCTTCCCTGAGGGACATTAATGAAGCAGATGGGTTTTTTGTTTACAACAATCAACAATGGTTTCGTAGTCATCATTAGACTTTTAGTTAGTGGCTCTTATTGAACTTCTTTAGAAGTTGATGGGGCGGCACGGTAGCACAGTGGTTAGCACTGCTGCTTCACAGCTCCAGGGTCCCGGGTTCGATTCCCGGCTCGGGTCACTGTCTGTGTGGAGTTTGCACATTCTCCTCGTGTCTGCGTGGGTTTCCTCCGGGTGCTCCGGTTTCCTCCCACAGTCCAAAGATGTGCGGGCTAGGTTGATTGGCCAGGTTAAAAAAATTGCCCCTTAGAGTCCTGGGATGCGTAGGTTAGAGGGAATAGCGGGTAAAATATGTGGGGGTAGGGCCTGGGTGGGATTGTGGTCGGTGCAGACTCGATGGGCCGAATGGCCTCCTTCTGCACTGTAGGGTTTCTATGATTTCTATGATTTCTATGAACTTCTGCCATGGTGGGATTTAAACTCAGGTCAAGGTCAGGACCCTGGGTCTCTAGATAACTAGCCCAGTGACAATACTATTCCCTCCCCCTCTTTGGCTTGTAAGTGTTCAAGCAGCAGGCCTTCGAATTCCTGAAGCAGCGAAGCAAAGATCCCTCAGGCGGGGGACTTCAGTTAAATGGAGTTGAGGAAGCCCAGAGCAGCTTATAAGCAGATAGTGACTGGTACAGAACAGTTCACACCGAGACACAGTGAATGCTGAGAAACCTTCATGAAAGTGTGGAAAAGGAGTGTGTATGAACAGGGAGGAAAGCGGAGCCTGAGGCCCAATTTCAGAAGGCACAGACACAAGGACAAATTGTGAGGACGTGCTTGAGAAAGTGAAGCTAATATATTAAACATGGAAGCGATGAAGGAGCTGGTTACTGATTTGGAGGCACAGCTATAACATTAATTAGAATCTGCACACTGTCAGAGAGGCTCAGCAGGAGTAAAACAATTGAGTGAGTTTCTAACAGAATCACAAAGTCAGCTTCAAACAGCTAACAATGTACAGAAAGAGGGAGGAGCTTCCAGAGGCAAAGCAGCGTCTGTGTGAAATGGGAGCCTCACACATGTGATGGAGAGTTGGTTGAGTCACTCAATGATCAAGTTCAACAGGAACCTGCCAAGCTTCAAATGCATTTTTAAGAAACCGTGACCAATGAGCAAACAGCAGGTGATAATGCAAGAACAAATAAAAAATTGTACAGGGCAATGGTGAGACCACTTCTGGAGTATTGTGTTCAAATTGGTCTCCTTACTTAAGGAAAGTCGTAAATGCATTAGAAGCAGTTCAGAGAAGCTTTACTGACCAATACCAGAAATGGGCGGGTTGTCTGATGAGAAAAGGTTGGACAGGTTAGGCTTATATACACTTGATTTTGGAAGAGTACTTCTAAAGAAGGCGACTTGATCAAAATCTTTAAGTTCCTGAGAGGTATTGATAGGGTGGATGTGGAGAGGATGTTTCCTCTTGTGGAGAATGTAGAACTAGGGGTCACTGTTTGAGAATAAGGGGTTGCCCATTGAAGACGAAGGGTCATGAGTCTCTGGAACTCTCTCCCTCAAAGGCAGTGGAAGCAGAGTCTCTGAATATTTTTAAGAAGTCTCACAACACCAGGTTAAAGTCCAACAGGTTTATTTGGTGTCACGAGCTTTCAGAACGCTGTTCCTTCATCAGGTGATCATCAATATTTTTAAGACAGAGCTAGATAGATTCTGGATTAATAAGAGGTGAAACATTATGGGGAGGGCGGGCGGGGGGGGGGGGGGGGGGGGGTAGACAGCAATGTGAGGTTGAGGCTAAAATCAGATCAGCCATGGGAGAGCAGGCTTGAGGGACCGAGTGGCCTATTCCTGCTCAGGATTCATATGTTTATGTTTGTGTGTGACACGGATACCAATGGAAGAGCTGAACATTTTCGAGATAATAGGCTGATGTGGGGGGAGGGGTGGGGGCAATGGTTCAAAGTAAAGTTCCAATCCACACTTGCCCATCCCCTCAACCATAAGGCATTGGGGGCAGGCTAAACTGAGGCATTGTAGGAAGGAAGTCCTATCCTCTGCATCAGCCAGCCAATTCGATTGGCCAGCGTTAGCCGTCAGTGCTGGCAGTGCCAAGGACATCTTTATGGTCACTACTGGGATTGCAAGAAGATAATGGAGAAGCACCGTGCCCCCAACCACCTCCCCCTCCACCCCTTCCTCAGGCCTCCCCTGAAGAAGACATCAAGTCCGATGCCTTGGGATGGGAGGGTTTTAGCTGGTCAGCGAGGGAGGTAGAGGGGGGACGGGGGTGGGTTTAAGGCTGGGAAGGGGAAGCTAAGAAGAAAGGTGAGGTTTGATCTTCGGGGAATTGTCCCCAGATTCACAGAGGGCACCCCCGAAGATCAAGCTCTTCCTTCCTTCCTGCTCTTGTAGATTACATTTAAGAAAGATCAGGCTGCCCTCTCCTGCCTGGCTTACCACGCTAAATGTTTTATTTTTTAGGCAGTGTATCATCAGCGTATCGGGAACAACTGATCCTTGATTAGCTATTTGAATATAGTGGACACACTGTCCATTTAAACATCAGTCCACCCCCGTATTGTGGATGGGAGGGGAGATTGGGGGTGGGTGAGAAGGTGCAGGATGGGCATCCACTCTATTTTTCATGCGCTCCCTCACTCCCCTGCTGGAAACACAGTCAGTGGGCGGCATGATGGCACAGTGGTTAGCACTGCTGCCTCACAGCGCCAGGGACCCTGGTTCAATTCCGGCCTCGGGTCACTGTCTGTGTGGAGTTTGCACAGTAAGAAGTTTTACAACACCAGGTTAAAGTCCAACAGGTTTATTTGGCAGCAAAAGTCTGTGTGGAGTTTGCACATTCTCCCCGTGTCTGCATGCCTCCCATGGTCCAAAGATGTGCGAGTTAGGTGGATTGGCTATGCTAAATTGCCCCTTAGTTTCAGGGGGATTAGCAGGGTAAATGCGTGAGGTTACGGGAGTAGAGCCTGGGTGAGATTGTGGCTGGTGTAGACTCCATGGGCCAAATGGCCTCTTTCTGCACTGTAGGGATTCTATGATTCAGTGGGAGAATACTGCCCAAAGTGTACACTGTGTGTCGGGATAATTGGAACAGAATAGAAAGACCAGAGAGATTGTCGATGATGTGTGATAAGATTCTTTGTGGATTGTGTGTGTGTGGAGTAATTTGCAAACAAGATATGTAAATTCTTTATGGAAAGGAGATGTTTGGGTCAATCCCTGAGTGCACTGTGGCTTCTCATACTCATCTCATTGTGTGAATACAGATTGTGAACAGCTGCCAGTATAAACAGCAGAGAGAATAAACTCCTCCCTGTGGATCAGTGCAGATCCACACTCTGTTTCTCTTTAATTCTCTCTCGAGTTGTAATAACCTCCCGCCTGTCAATCAGTGCAGACCACACACCCCCAGGCACCTTCCCTTCCAGCATCAAGGGGTTTGTTTCTACAGACACTGATCTTCCCCCCTTGTCCCCCCACAGAGTTAAACCTCAGCAATACCTCTTTCTGCCCCTCCCCCAGGCTCAGGGATTCCTGGAAAATGACAACAATTCCGGGAAACTCCCGCTCAGGGCGGGAGCAGTTGGGAACCTTTACCGTCCTGAGATAAACCAATGAGAATTAAGAGCCGGTGTGAATCATCTGTTGCCGGGCAGAGTCTGAGAATTCAGGTTGCTTCCAGACAGCCCAGCAGAGGAACAGCCTCTGCCGCCCCCTGTGGAGAAAGGAGGATCTGCAGTGGCAGGAGAATGGAGAGACAGGGCAGGGCTAATAGTGGGATATGGAGAGAGGGAGAACCACCCCCCCTCCCTCACTCTTATTGTAAAGAGGCTTCAGGAGCAGGAATCATTGACAGGTAGAGAGAGCGGTTAATAAAGCACACGGGACTGTGGAATTTATAGAGACACTGAGTATAAAAAAGGAGGTTATGAGAAACTTCAACAAACACTGGTTCCGACTCAGCTGGAGTATTGTGTCCACACCTTCCAACCACAGTATCCATAGAATCTCTACAATGCAGAAGGAGGCTATTCGGCCCATCGAGTATGCACTGACCACAATCCCACCCAGGCCCTGTTCCCGTAACCCCACATACTCACTCTGCTAATCTCCTGACACTAGGGTCAATTTAGCCTGGCCAATCAACCTAACCCGCATATCTTGAGACTGTGGGAGGAAACCGGAGCACACAGAGAAAACCCACGCAGACACGGGGAGAATGTGCAAACCCCACACAGACAGTGACCCGAGGCCGGAATTGAACCTGGATCCCTGGCGCAGTGAGGCAGCAGTGCTAACCACTGTGCCGCCGTGCCGCCCACTGTAACTACTGAACACGGAGATTCGACAGCAAGTCCTGACATGTACAAATTACAGATTTACATCGGTATCTGGAACAGTCGGGGAACAGAGATATCTTGAATGCTGTGTGGATGGATCCTGTGAAAGAGAAGGGATCCTGTGATCTGAGACCGAATGTCCTGTAGTTACACAAAAATGTAGCCCAGGCTGATTCCAGCTGCAAATAACAGCACTAGGATCTGTTTGGGAATGGATTTACACTGGGAGCTAATTCAGGAAGGCTCTTTTCACACAAAGTGTCACATTAAAGTCAACTTGCTGAACAGTCCCACGTCCTGGGTCTGCCCACACCAGGCTCTGCACTGCCTCACCCCGTCCCTAACCGATTCCTACTCTCCTCACACTCGCATCTCTGTTCACAACTGCCTCCATCTCTCTCCCACTCCTCTGCACCCTCTCCCCCTCACTCTAACTCTTCATTCCTGTGCGACCCCTCTCTCTCCTTCCCCATCGCTAACTCTGTTCCTGATTTCGCACGGCCTCTGCAGTCCAGGTTCAATTCACAACACTCTCTCCCTCTCCCCATAACCCACTCACAAATCCTCCCTCCCACTCCAACCCTCCCTCCCACTCAACACTGCTCACTACACCCTTGCCCTCCCCCTAATCCTCAATCCACAAAACCAGTGATGTAGGTGAGTCAGGAGTGTGCACTGGGGGCTAATTAGAGCCAGGGGTGTCGAAAGAGGGGTGTAAAAAGATGGGGGAACGGAACCAGAGGTGTCAGGAATTGGGGGAGCAGATCTGGGAGTGTAAGGAGTTGGGGGAGCAGATCTGGGGGTGTACGGAGTTGGGGGAGAAGAGCTGGCTGTGTCAAGAGTTGGGAGAACAGAGTTGGGGTGTCAGGAGTTGGGGGTACAGAGACAGGGGTGTCAGGAGTTGGGGGTACAGAGACAGGGGTGTCAGGAGTTGGGGGTGTCAGGAGTTGGGGGTACAGAGTTGGGGGTATCAGGAGTTGGGGGTATAAGTTGGGGGTGTCAGGAGTTGGGGGTATAAGTTGGGGATGTTAGGAGTTGGGGGAGCAGAGTGGGGGGGTGGGTAACAGAGCCGGGGATGTGTGTTTTTGGCTGTTACAATGCATAATTTTATAAAGGATACTGTTACGATCCCAGCTGCGACAAGTCAGATCCCAGGGTAGAATCAGGCTTGATAGATCGCTACTTTTATCTTTTGTTCAGTTACAAGGAGTGCGGATACTGAACAGAGACATCGGTCGGAATTTTACCGGCGCGCCTGCCCCGATTCCGGGGGCGGGCAAGGCTCGGAGAACGGCGTTCTCCATTGGCCTCGGGCGGAATCGTATGAACCGCGGGCAGACGTGCCGGTAAAATTCCATCCAAAGGGTGCAATATTCCCAGAACTGCGGAATGTTGGATCAGCTTCGCAGCTGCCTTTTCTCACCTGATTTAATGGCAGTCTGTGCGATTTCAGAATGCTGGGGATCAAAATATTAGGTCTACAAGTGTCGAGGCTGGGGACGAGCTTGGGGCTGGGACAAGGCTGGCAAAGAAGAAGAGCACTCTGGGGGAGGATGACCTCACTGGGCCTGGAGGTCTGGAGTGCTTATACTTCAATGCAAGGAGCGGAGCAGGTAAGACAGATGAACTTAGGGCCTTAATGCTTACGAGGAATTTGGATGTGGTTGCGGTGACAGAGACTTGGTTGAAAGAGGGACAGGACTGGCAGCTAAATATTCCAAGTGTTTTAGGCGAGACAGAGGAGGGGCCAAAAGAGGTGGGGGAGTAGCAGTATTAGTTGGAGAGCATATTACAGCGGTGCAGAGGGAGGACAATTCAGAGGGGTCGTGTAACGAGTCACTCTGGGTGGAGCTTAGAAACAGGAAGTGCGCAGTCACTATGTTGGGGGTATACTACAGGCCCCCCAACAACCCAAGGGAAGTGGAAGAACGGATATGTCAGGAGATACTGGATAGGTGCAGGAAAAATAGGGTTGTTGTAGTGGGAGACTTCAATTTCCCTGGGAATTGCTGAGAGCTGGGACTCTGAATGGGGAGGAATTTGTAAAATGCGTACAGGAGGGTTCTTTGGAACAATATGTAGATAGCCCGACTAGAGAGGGGGCTATACTGGACCTAGTACTGAGGAATGAGCCCGGTCATGTCTTCAAAGTTTCGGTAGGGGAACATGTGGCAAATAGTGACCACAATTCTGTTAGCTTTAGGATAGTGATGGAAAAGGATGAGTGGTGTCCCAAGGGTAAGGTGTTGGATTTGGGGAAGGCTAACCTTAGTGGGATTAGGCAGAAATTGGCAGCTCTTGATTGGGAGAGGCTGTTTGAGGGTAAATCCACATCTGGCATGTGGGAGTCTTTTAAGGAACAGTTGCTCGGGCTACAGGACAGGCATGTGCCTGTAAAAAAGGATAGGAAGGGTAGGATTTGAGAACCGTGGATAACCAGGGAAATTGAGGGACTGGTCAAAAAGAAAAGAGAGACGTATGTTAGGTCCAGGCAGCTAAAAATGGAGGGAGCTCTGGAGGAGTACAAAGAAAGTAGGAAAGAACTCAAACGGGGAATTAGAAGGGCAAAAAGGGGTCAAGAAATGTTCTTGGCAGACAGGATTAAGGAGAATCCCAAGGCATTTTATTCATATGTTAGGAACAAAATGGTTGTCAGGGAAAAAATCGGACCTCTCAGGGACAAAAGTGGGGAATTATGCTGAGAGCCCAAAGAAGTAGGGGAGATCCTAAATGAATACTTTGCGTCGGTATTCACAAAGGAGAGGGATGTGTTGACTGGGAGTGCCTCGGAGGGGAGTGTTGAACCATTGGAGAAAATCTCCATTACAAGGGAGGACGTGTTAGGTTTGTTAGAGAATTTAAAGACTGACAAATCCCCAGGGCCTGATGGAATCTATCTAAGGCTGCTCAGGGAGACGAGAGGTGAAATCGCTGGGCCTCTGACGCAAATCTTTGTCTCGTCACTGGACACAGGTGAGGTCCCAGAGGATTGGAGGATAGCTAATGTGGTCCCATTATTTAAGAAGGGTAGGAAGGATAACCCGGGTAATTATAGGCCGGTGAGCTTGACGTCCGTGGTGGGGAAGTTGTTGGAGAAGATTCTTAGAGATCGGATGTATGCGCATTTAGAAAGGAATAAACTCATTAACGATAGTCAGCATGGTTTTGTGAGAGGGGGGTCATGCCTCACTAACCTGGTGGAGTTTTTTGAAGAAGTGACCAAAATGGTTGACGAGGGAAGGGCAGTGGATGTCGTCTATATGGACTTTAGTAAAGCGTTTGACAAAGTCCCTCATGGTAGGCTGGTGCAAAACGTTGGATCTCATGGGATAAAGGGGGAGGTGGCTAGATGGGTGGAGAACTGGCTTGGGCACAGAAGACAAAGGATGGTAGTGGAGGGGTCTTTTTCCGGCAGGAGGCCTGTGACTAGTGGTGTTCCGCAGGGCTCTGTATTGGGACCTCTGCTGTTTGTGATTTATATAAACGATCTGGAAGAAGGTGTAACTGGGGTGATCAGTAAGTTTGCGGACGACACAAAATTGGCAGGACTTGCAGATAGTGAGGAGCATTGTCAGAAGCTACAGAAAGATATAGATAGGCTGGAAATTTGGGCAAAGAAATGGCAGATGGAGTTCAATCCTGATAAATGCGAAGTGATGCATTTTGGTGGAAATAATGTAGGGAGGAGCTATACGATAAATGGCAGAACCATAAAGGGTGTAGATACACAGAAGGACCTGGGTGTGCAAGTCCACAGATCCTTGAAGGTGACGTCACAGGTGGAGAAGGTGGTGAAGAAGGCATATGGCATGCTTGCCTTTATAGGACGGGGCATAGAGTATAAAAGTTGGGGTCTGATGTTGCAGATGTATAGAACATTGGTTCGGCCGCATTTGGAATACTGCGTCCAGTTCTGGTCGCCACACTACCAGAAGGACGTGGAGGCTTTGGAGAGAGTACAGAGGAGGTTTACCAGGATGTTGCCTGGTATGGAGGGGCTTAGTTACGAGGAGAGATTGGGTAAACTGGGGTTGTTCTCCCTGGAAAGACAGAGGATGAGGGGAGACTTAATAGAGGTGTATAAAATTATGAAAGGCATAGATAGGGTGAACGGTGGGAAGCTTTTCCCCAGGTCGGTGGTGACGTGCATGAGGGGTCATAGGTTCAAGGTGAAGTGGGGGAGGTTTAACACAGATATCAGAAGGACATATTTTACACAGAGGGTGGTGGGGGCCTGGAATGCGCTGCCAGGCAAGGTGGTGGAGGCGGACACACTGGGAACATTTAAGACTTATCTAGATAGCCACATGAACGGAGTGGGAATGGAGGGATACAAAAGAATGGTCTACTTTAGACCAGGGAGCGGCATGGGCTTGGAGGGCCGAAGGGCCTGTTCCTGTGCTGTATTGTTCTTTGTTCTTGTTCTGGCGAGGATCACACAGCCGGCCCTAAATTATTATTCATTCATGGGACATGGGCGTTGATGGCTGGCCAGCATTTATTGCCCATCCCTAGTTGCCTGAGGGCAGTTGATAGTCAACCACCTTGCTGTGGCTCTGGAATCACATGTCGGCCAGACCAGGTTAGGACAACAGATTTCTTTCCCTCAAGGACATTAGTCAACCAGATGGGATTTTCCGACAATTGACAACGCTTTCATGGTCATCAGTAGATTCTTAATTCCAGATATTTTTTATTGAATTCAAATTCCACCATCTGCCATGGCGGGATTCGAACCCGGGTCCCCAGAATATTAGCTGAGTTTCCAGATTATTGGTCTAGCGATAATACCACTAGGCCACCGCCTCCCCATGAGATCAAGTCATCCCAATCTCAAACTTAGTATTTAACATTCTCATGCTCCTCCTCCTCCTTCCCCCACCCCCACTGGATAATGGAACCCTGCCCATCCCACAGATAAGGGGAACACGCCCCCCAAATACAGAAGGGGACCCTCACCACACCACACAAAGCCCTCCCATGGATAAGGGGACCACACTCCCCCCAAAATGTCGAAGTAGAACATCCCCACAATCAAGGAGGGTAACAACCCCCCTCCCACCAGTACCTGCTGCAAGTACCCCCTGGGAGTGCCCCTTGCATGTGTACCCTGGCACGGGGCTACAGGCACCTCAGTGTCCCCGGATTGGTGATCACAACTGGATTTCGCTTTTGAAAACCAGTAGTGATTCGCGCTAATGCGACACCAGGCTGACAGAGGAGGATGAAACATCGTGGGTGGATGTTACTGCCTCAAGACAAGTAATAATTGTTTGTTAATTTATTACAATGTATGGAAATCACTCACCTGATGAAGGAGCAGCGCTCTGAAAGCTTGTGATTCCAAATAAACCTGTTGGACTTTAACCTGGTGTTGGGAGACTGTGTCCACCCCAGTCCAATAATGGCATCTCAACATCATGGAAATCACTGGCAGGGGTTTGTTTCTGAGATCTTTTGGCACAAATCCTGTTTTTGGCCATTTAAGTACATAAGAACATAAGAAATAGGAGCAGGAGTAGGCCATCTAGCCCATCGAGCCTGCCCCGCCATTCAATAAGATCATGGCTGATC
The DNA here is from genome assembly GCF_964213995.1 of Mustelus asterias. Taxonomy (NCBI): domain Eukaryota; kingdom Metazoa; phylum Chordata; class Chondrichthyes; order Carcharhiniformes; family Triakidae; genus Mustelus; species Mustelus asterias. Next base: position 43,379,874 of record NC_135808.1, read on the forward strand.
TGAAGTGGATCAGTTCCACTTACCCGCCTGATCCCTAGAACCCCTAATTCCCTTACCGATCAGGAATCCATCTATCCGTGATTTAAACATATTCAACAAGGTAGCCTCCACCACTTCAGTGGGCAGAGAATTCCAGAGATTCACCACCCTCTGGGAGAAGAAGTTCCTCCTCAACTCTGTCCTAAACTGACCCCCCTTTATTTTGAGTCTGTGCCCTCTAGTTCTAGTTTCCTTTCTAAGTGGAAAGAATCTCTCCACCTCTACCCTATCCAGCCCCTTCATTATCTTATAGGTCTCTATAAGATCCCCCCTCAGCCTTCTAAATTCCAATGAGTACAAACCCAATCTGCTCAGTCTCTCCTCATAATCAACACCCCTCATCTCTGGTATCAACCTGGTGAACCTTCTCTGCACTCCCTCCAAGGCCAATATATCCTTCCGCATATAAGGGGACCAATACTGCACACAGTATTCCAGCTGCGGCCTCACCAATGCCCTGTACAGATGCAAGATGAAATTTGCGAGATTTAGCAGCCACAATGCGATTTGCACCATGTCTAGCACGGCAGCTAGGTCATAGAGTCACAGTCATAGAGGTTTACAGCATGGAAACTGGCCCTTTGGCCCAACCTGTCCATACCACCCCTTTTTTTAACACCTAAGCTCGTCCCAATTGCCCGTGTTTGGCCAATATCCCTTTATACCCATCTTACCCATGTAACTGTCTAAACGCTTTTTAAAAAACAAAATTGTCTCTACTACTACCTCCGGCAGCTTGTTCCAGACATTCACCTGTGTGTGGAAAGAATTGCCCCTCTGGACACTTTTGTATCTCTCCCCTCTCACCTTAAACCTATGCCCTCTAGTTTTAGACTCCCCTACCTTTGGGAAAAGATATTGACTATCTCGCTGATCTATTCTCCTCATTATTTTATAAGATCTTCCCTAAGCCTCCTGCGCTCCAGAGAAAAAAGTCCCAGTCTATCCAGCCTCTCCACATAACTCAAACCATCAAGTCCCGGTAGCATCCTAGTAAATCTTTTCTGCACTCTTTCTAGTTTAATAGTATCCTTTCTATAATAGGGTGACCAGAACTGTACACAGTATTCCAAGTGTAGCCTTACCAATGTCTTGTACAACTTCAACAAGACGTCCCAACTCGGGTATTCAATGTTCTGACCAATGAAACCAAGCATGCTGAATGCCTTCTTCACCATCTGTCCATCTGTGACTCCATTTTCAAGGAGATATGAACATGTACCCCTAGATCTCTTTGTCCTATAACTCTCCCCAGTGCCTTACCGTTAACTGAATAAGTCCTGCCCTGGTTCGATCAACAAAAATGCATCACCTTGCATTTATCTAAATTAAACTCTATCAGCTCACTGGCGCAATTGATCAAGATCCCATTGCAATCCTAGATAACCTTCTTCAATGTCCATTATGCCACTGATCTGATGTACCTTAAATAAAACAATAAACATTAGTGAAACAAGGAAAGATGAAACATAATACCAAACTCCTTCACCCCAGCTATACCTTCATAGATATACACAGATTTCTTACTGGGCAACAGCTCAGTTTTTTATACTTTTGCTGGAATTTTCTGGCCATTCATGCTGGTGGGATCTTCCAGTCCTGCTGATGGCATTCCCATGCCACAGGTTTCCCGACAGTGAAGGGTGCACTCAACAGGTGGAACGAGAAGATCTCGCCGTCCAGCCTCTCCATATAACTCAAACCATCAAGTCCCGGGAGCATCCTAGTAAATCTTTTCTGCACTCTTTCTAGTTTAATAATATCCTTTCTATAATAATAATATCCTTTCTTGGCCATCCGCCAAAGGTGACGCACGCGGTGAGTTATATGGAAAATACCCCCCCACCCCATCGTGTTTGCTTTAGTGTTGTAAAACCTCATCCAAGATGCAGGCATCTTGTAAAGTTTCCTTAAACACAACTGCAGAAATATGAATTAAGCTTAAACGTAAAGCTATACCTTATTCCTAACATCTACAAATGCATATCTCAATTTCTAAACAATACTTCGAACCATTTCAAATCCCAGTGAGTACTGAAAACCACTTGGAAACACTTAAATGCAAACATATAAAAGCAATCAAAATTGTGACAAAGATAAGAAATTGTTAATTAATGGTTAAAAATTTCAGAATCCACCTAGCAGGACGCTACAAACCTTTTGGATCTGAAGGGACATCTCTTTTAAGACCATAAGACCATAAGACATAGGAGCGGAAGTAAGGCCATTCGGCCCATCGAGTCCACTCCACCATTCAATCATGGTTGATTTCAACTCCATTTACCCGCTCTCTCCCCATAGCCCTTAATTCCTCGAGAAATCAAGAATTTATCAATTTCTGTCTTGAAGACGCTCAACGTCTCGGCCTCCACAGCCCTCTGTGGCAATGAATTCCACAGACCTACCACTCTCTGGCTGAAGAAATTTCTCCTCATCTCTGTTCTAAAGTGACTCCCTTTTATTCTAAGGCTGTGCCCCCGCGTCCTAGTCTCCCCTGCTAATGGAAACAACTTCCCTACGTCCATCCTATCTAAGCCGTTCATTATCTTGTAAGTTTCTATTAGATCTCCCCTCAACCTCCTAAACTCCAATGAATATAATCCCACGATCCTCAGACGTTCATCGTATGTCAGGCCTACCATTCCTGGGATCATCCGTGTGAATCTCCGCTGGACCCGCTCCAGTGCCAGTATGTCCTTCCTGAGGTGTGGGGCCCAAAATTGCTCACAGTACTCCAAATGGGGCCTAACCAGTGCTTTATAAAGCCTCAGAAGTACATCCCTGCTTTTGTATTCCAAGCCTCTTGAGATAAATGACAACATTACATTTGCTTTCTTAATTACGGACTCAACCTGCAAGTTTACCTTTAGAGAATCCTGGACTAGGACTCCCAAGTCCCTTTGCACTTTAGCATTATGAATTTTGTCACCGTTTAGAAAATAGTCCATGCCTCTATTCTTTTTTCCAAAGTGCAAGACCTCGCACTTGCCCACGTTGAATTTCATCAGCCACTTCTTGGACCACTCTCCTAAACTGTCTAAATCTTTCTGCAGCCTCCCCACCTCCTCAATACTACCTGCCCCTCCACCTATCTTTGTATCATCGGCAAACTTGGCCAGAATGCCCCCAGTCCCGTCATCTAGATCGTTAATATATAAAGAGAACAGCTGTGGCCCCAACACTGAACCCTGCGGGACACCACTTGTCACCGGTTGCCATTCTGAGAAAGAACCTTTTATCCCAACTCTCTGCCTTCTGTCTGACAGCCAATCGTCAATCCATGTTAGTACCTTGCCTCGAATACCATGGGCCCTTATTTTGCTCAGCAGTCTCCCGTGAGGCACCTTGTCAAAGGCCTTTTGGAAGTCAAGATAGATAACATCCATTGGCTCTCCTTGGTCTAACCTATTTGTTATCTCTTCAAAGAACTCTAACAGGTTTGTCAGGCACGACCTCCCCTTACTAAATCCATGCTGACTTGTCCTAATCCGACCCTGCACTTCCAAGAATTTAGAAATCTCATCCTTAACGATGGATTCTAGAATTTTGCCAACAACTGAGGTTAGGCTAATTGGCCTATAATTTTCCATCTTTTTTCTTGTTCCCTTCTTGAACAGTGGGGTTACAACAGTGATTTTCCAATCCTCTGGGACTTTCCCTGACTCCAGTGACTTTTGAAAGATCATAACTAACGCCTCCACTATTTCTTCAGCTATCTCCTTTAGAACTCTAGGATGTAGCCCATCTGGGCCCGGAGATTTATCAATTTTCAGACCTTTTAGTTTCTCTAGCACTTCCTCCTTAGTGATGGCAACCATATTCAACTCTGCCCCCTGACTTTCCTGAATTGTTGGGATATTACTCATGTCTTCTACTGTGAAGACTGACGCAAAGTACTTATTAAGTTCCTCAGCTATTTCCTTGTCTCCCATCACTAGATTACCAGCGTCATTTTGGAGCGGCCCAATGTCTACTTTTGCCTCCCGTTTGTTTTTAATGTATTTAAAGAAACTTTTACTATCATTCCTAATGTTACTGGCTAGCCTACCTTCATATTTGATCCTCTCCTTCCTTATTTCTCTCTTTGTTATCCTCTGTTTGTTTTTATAGCCTTCCCAATCTTCTGACTTCCCACTACTCTTTGCCACATTATAGGCTCTCTCTTTTGCCTTGATGCATTCCCTGACTTCCTTTGTCAGCCATGGCTGATGTGGCAACAGTGTGCACGCGGTGGTTGTAAGGGGGAAGTTCTTCGGCCTCCCAGTCACATGTATCTTGGCGGTGGGAGGTGGCACGCTGTTCGCTGGTCCCACGGCTGTCAATAGGGTTTTCCTATTCACGTCACCCCATGCAGCCCTAAAACCCACAGGAGGGAGTACGTTGTCTGCAGGTCTGGAAAATCCTGCCGATGTGAATGGCTGGCTATTCGCCCCTGTGTCTCTTCGCTAATTTAGACCAAACACTGGTTAACATAGTAGTAATGCACCAATCTAAAGACAAGGTACTTTCACGTCAACTAATTAACAAAATATTTTTATTAATTCTTTTACAGGGAGCGGACATTGCTGGCTAGACCAGCATTTATTGCCCACCCCTTAGTTGCCTTTCAAAGGTGGTGATGAGCTACCATCTTGAACCGCTGCAGTCCCTGAGGTGTAGGTACACCCACAGTGCTGTTAGGGAAGGAATTCCAGGATTTTGTCCCAGTGACAGTGGAGGATTGGCGATATATTTCCAAGTCAGGATGGTGTGTGACTTGATTTGATTTATTATTGTCACAGTATTAACATACAGCGAAAAGTATTGTTTCTTGCACACTATACAGACAAAACATACCGTTCATAGAGAAGGAAACGAGAGAGTGCAGAATGTAGTGTTATAGTCATAGCTAGGGTGTAGAGAAAGATCAACTTAGTGCAAGGTACATCCATTCAAAAGTCTGACAGCAGCAGGGAAGAAGCTGTTCTTGAGTTGCTTGGTACGTGACCTCAGACTTTTGTATCTTTTTCCCGACAGAAGAAGATGGAAGAGAGAATGTCCGGGGTGCGTGGGGTCCTTAATTATACTGGCTGCTTTGCCGAGGCAGCGGGAAGTGTAGACAGTCAATGGATGGGAGGGTGGTTTGCATGATGGATTGGGCTACATTCACTACCTTTTGTAGTTCCTTGCAAGCTTGGGCAGAGCAGGAGAGATACTGCAGGAGCAATCAAAGTTGATCAAAATAAATCATGATTTCAATCATGCAGCATGCTTTGTTAATCATTGCTGGCTAAGTCTGATTTAACCTTTGCATCCATCAAGTAATGTGTGTGTAAATGTCACAGTAAGGAGTTGTCCAGTCTGGTCAACCGATTCAAACATCGTCACAAGCAATAGCAATGCTGCCAACATTATTATTGTGCACCTGAAACAGGAGGTCAGCACTCACTCTGCCCCATGGCACATGCATGGTGCTGCTGGCATCATCATTGTGTGCCTGGAACAGCGGCTGACTGTCCATTCTGTCCATGGCACATGTGCAATGCCACTGACATTATCATTGTGAGCCCAGTAACACACAGTTGCAGTGGCTGTAAATGCAGCCTCTAAACATTTACAATTCCCTCTTTACTCAATCAAATTCGGGCTGTTACACACATCTATAGCCAATGTCAGGTCCTGAAAATGTACCTCCATATTCTAAAAGGGAGGGAAACAGAAAACAGGGAACTACAGCCAATTAGCTTAACAGCTATCATAGGGAAAATATTAGAAGAGTTAATGTTTCAGAAGAACATTTCAATGACAGGGTTTCGTCACCAAAGCTAAGGATTTAACCAGATTCTGCTTTCATTTACAAAGCTGGAGTGAAGCTGCCAGATTGACCCTCAGAAATATGGAGCAGAATTCTCCCAAGCCCCTGCTGTTGGGGGGCCCAAGAATCGGTTTTATGTCAGTGTGAATTTCCGACGGGATCTTACGCTGGTATTGACATGGCGAATCGAGAAAGCCTCTGGCGTGGACATGAAACTGATTTGCATTCCACTAATGGAGGGCAGACAAAGGCCTGACCAGAATCCGCACCCCCATCCCCAACTCCTGATTTTCTGTGACGACCAGTTCAGAACACGGTTGGGAAATCCCTTCTGGAACAACAGGGCATGCAGATATCTGGAATCCTCTGCTTGTGGCTGCCTCCAGAGTTCCGGATCCAGATGACATAAAGCTGGGTGGGAGGTGAGCTGTGAGGAGGATGCAGAGATGCTTCAGTGTGTTTTGAACAAGTTGAATGAGTGGACAAATGAATGGGAGATGCAGTATAATTTGGATAAATGTGAGGTTATCCACTTTGGTAGCAAAAACAGGAAGGCAGATTATTATCTAAATGGCCATAAATTAGGAGAGGGGAATGTGCAATGAGACCTAGATGTCTTTGTACACCAGTCGCCGAAGTTAAGCATGCAGGTGCAGCTAGCAGTAAAAAAGACAAATGGTATGTTGGCCTTCATAGTGAGAGATTTCAAGTACAGGAGCAGGGATGCGTTGTTGCAATTATACAGGACCTTGGTGAGGCCACACCTGGAATATTGTGTGCAGTTTTGAGCTCCTTATCTGAGGAAGAAAGTTCTTGTTCCTGAAGGAGTGCAGAGAAGGTTTACCAGGCTGATTCGTGAGATGGTGGGACCAATGTATGAGGAGAGATTGAGTTGGTTAGGATTATATTCACTGGAGTTCAGAAGAATGAAGAGGGAATCTCACAGAAACCTATAACATTCTAACAGGACTGGACAGGGTAGACGTATGAAAGATGTTACCGATGGTGGGGGAGTCCAGAACCAGGATTGACAGTCTGAGGATACAGGGTAGACTGTTTAGGACAGAGATGAGGAGAAACTTCTTCACCCAGAGAGTGAGCTTCCTGCAGAATTCACTACCATAGAAAGTACTTGATTTGATTTATTATTATCACATGTATCGCTATACAGTGAAAAGTATTGTTTCTTGTGCTCTTTATAAACAAAGCATACCGTTCATAGAGTACATAGGGGAGAAGGAAAGGGGAGGATGTGATGTTACAGCCATTGCCGGGTTGTAAAGAAATATCAACTTAATATATGGTAGGTCCATTCAAAAGTCTGATGGCAGCAGAGAAGAAGCTGTTCTTGAGTTGGTTGGTATGTAACCTCAAGCTTTTGTATCCATTTTTCCAATGGAAGAAGTGGAAGAGAGAATGTCCGGGGTGCGTGGGGTCCTGGATTATGCTGACTGCTATTGTGAAGCAGTGGGAATTGTAGGCGGAGTCAATGTTTCTTGCGGTCTTCATTAGAGCAGCAGCCATACCAAGCTGTGATATATCTGGAAAGGATGCTTTCTATGGTGCATCTATGCATTGAGGCCAAAACATTGTTTTGAAGAAGCAGTTAGATAAAGCACTTGAGGCAAAGGGGATCAAGAATAAGGAAAAGGCGGGATTGGGCTATGGGGTTGGATGATTAGCCATGATCATAATGAATAGTGGAGCAGGCTCAAAGGGCCGAATGGCCTCCTTTTCCTATTTTCTATGTTTTTGTCCATTGAATCACTACGGTACAGAAAGACGCCTTTCAGCCCATTGAGTCTGCACCAACTCTCTGACAGATCATTTAAGGCACACTCCCCTCCACCCTATCCATGTAACCCTGCACATTCACAATGGCTAATGTACCTAACCTCCTCATCTTGGGACACGAAGGGGCAATTTAGTATGGCTAAGCCACCTAATGTGCACATCTTGGAAGTGTGGGAGGAAACCAAAGAGCCCAGGGGAAACCCACACAGACAGGCAAACTCCACACAGGCTCCCACCTAAAGGGTTTTGTTGCAGTTACTTGGCCCAGCCTACACTGACACTGCCCAGATACAGCAGGGCGAGGGGGTGATGGAGGAGAGTGGAGAGAGACAGAGGGGAAGAAACTCAGGGCCGAGTGGGGTTGGGGTGGAAGGGGTTGAGAAGAGAGACGATGGAGGTGGGGAGGTAGTGAGACAGACAGAGAGAGAGAGAGAGACTGGGAGGGAGAGAAAAATGGTGGGAGGAGGGAGAGAGAGAGATTCAGGGGGAAGGAAACAAAAAGACAGACACTGAGGACAGAGAGAGAGAGAGAAAGGGACTGGGAGGGAGAAACAGAGGGAGAGAATGGAGGGAGAGTCTGCTTATTTCCATATTGAGTTTCAAAAACGAGTCATACTTGATCTGAAATATATTTTTCTGTCTCCACTGAGGCTGCCAAAACTGCTCCATTTTTCTGGCATTTTCCATTTTTATTTCTGATCTCCAGAATCCACAGAATTTAGCTTTTATAATCCTTTTGGGGCTTACGGGATCTTGCTGTGCACAAATTTACCTGCAGCTTTTCCCGCACTTACAATGACGACTGCATTTCAGAATTCAGTTTTTTTATTCTGGGTATGAATCTCTCTCTGTCCCTGTCCATTCATAGAACATAGAAAAACTACAGCACAAACAGGCCCTTCGGCCCACAAGTTGCGCCGGTCGTGTCCCTACCTACCTAGGCTTAGAAATAGACTTACCTATAACCCTCAATCCTATGAAGTCCCATGTACTCATCCAGGAGTCTCTTACAAGACCCTATCGAGTTTGCCTCCACCACCACTGACGGCAGTCGATTCCACTCACCCACCACCCTCTGAGTGAAAAACTTACCCCTGACATCTCCTCTGTACCTACTCCCCAGCACCTTAAACCTGTGTCCTCTCGTAGCAACCATTTCAGCCCTGGGAAAAATCCTCTGAGAATCCACCCGATCTATACCTCTCAACATCTTGTACACCTCTATCAGGTCACCTCTCATCCTTCGTCTTTCCAAGGAGAAAAGACCGAGCTCCCTCAATCTATCCTCATAAGGCATGCCACCTAATCCAGGCAACATCCTTGTAAATCTCCTCTGCACCCTTTCTATGGCTTCCACATCCTTTCTGTAATGAGGCAACCAGAACTGAGCACAGTACTCCAGGTGGGGTCTGACAAGGGTCTTATAAAGCTGCATCATTATCCCACGACTCCGAAACTCAATCCCTCAATTGATGAAGGCCAGCACACCATACGCCTTCTTAACCACCTCCTCCACCTGCAAGGCCGATTTAAGAGTCCTATGGACCCGGGCCCCAAGGTCCTTCTGATCCTCTACACTGCTAAGAGTCTTACCCCTGATATTATACTCCTTCATCCCATTTGACCTGCCAAAATGGACCACTACACATTTATCCAGACTGAAGTCCATCTGCCACTTCTCCGCCCAGTCTTGCATCCTATCTATGTCACTCTGCAGCTTCTGACATCCCTCCAAACATTCCACAACACCACCAACCTTTGTGTCGTCGGCAAACTTGCCAACCCATCCCTCCACTTCCTCATCCAGGTCATTTATGAAAATGACAAACAACAAGGGTCCCAGAACAGATCCCTGGGACACTCCACTGGTGACCGACCTCCATTCAGAAAAAGACCCATCTACAACCACTCTCTGCCTTCTGCAGGCAAGCCAGTTCTGGATCCACAAGGCAACAGCCCCTTGGATCCCATGCCCTCTCACTTTCTCGAGAAGTCTTGCATGGGGGACCTTATCGAACGCCTTGCTGAAGTCCATGTAAACCACATCTACCGCTTTTCCTTCGTCAATGTGTTCAGTCACATTTTCAAAGAACTCCACCAGGCTCGTAAGGCACGATTTGCCTTTGACAAAGCCATGCTGACTACTTTTGAGCATATTAAACCTCTTTAAATGTTCATAAATCCTGTCCTTCAGGATCTTCTCCATCAACTTACCAACCACTGAGGTTAGACTCACCGGTCGGTAATTTCCTGGGCTATCAATATTCCCCTTCTTGAATCTAGGAACCACATCCACAATCCTCCGGAACCTCTCCCGTCTCCATCGACGATGCAAAGATCATCGCCAGAGGCTCTGCAATCTCTTCCCTCGCCTCCCACAGTAACCTGGGGTACATCCCATCCAGTCCCGGGGACTTATCTATCTTGATGCTATTCAAAATTTCCAACACATCTTCTTTCTTAATGTCCACATACTCAATCTTTTTAGTCTGCCTCAATCCTATAGTACAACCACCCAGGTCTTTTTCCACCGTGAATACCGAGGTAAAATATTCATTAAGCACCTCTGCTATTTCTTCCGGTTCTGTACAGACTTTCTCACCTTCACATTTTATAGGTGCTATACCTTCACATCTCATCCTTTTACTCTTCACATATTTATAGAACGCCTTAGGGTTCTCCTTAATCTTACCTGCCAAGTCCTTCTCGTGACCCCTTCTGGCTCTCCTAATTTCCTTCTTAAGACCCTTCCTACAAACCGTATACCCATCTAGATCCCTATCATCGCCTAGCTCTCTGAACCTTTTGTACGCTTTCCTTTTCTTTTTGACTAGGTTCAGCACGGCTTTCGTGCACCACGGTTCCCGTAACCTACCAAAACCTCCCTGTCTCATCGGAACGCTGTCATGCAGACCTCCAGACAAACAGTCCTTGAAAATCTGCCACCTTACTTCGGTACTTTTCCTCGAGAATACCTCCTTCCAATCAACACCTCTAATCTCCCGCCTGATGGTTTCATATTTCCCCTTACTCCAGATAAACACTTTCCTAGCTTGCCTGATCCTATCTCTTTCCAATGCTAGCGTAAAGGAAATAGAGTTATGATCACTATCCCCAAGATGCTCCCCCACTGAGAGATCCGACACCTGTCCGGGCTCATTAGCCAGTACCAGATCGAGTACAGCCTCTCCTCTTGTAGGCTTATCCACATGCTGTGTCAGGAAACCTTCCTGAACACACCTAACAAACTCCTCCCCATCCAATCCCTTACCCTAGGGATATTCCAATCGATGTTTGGGCAACTAAAGTCTCCCATCACAACAACCCTGTTATTACTGCATCTCTCCAGGATCTGTTTCCCTATCTGCTCCTCAACATCCCTGTTACTGTTGGGCGGCCTATAGAAAACTCCCAGCAAAGTTATCGACCCCTTCCCACTCCGAACTTCCACCCACAGAGACTCCGTAGACAATCCCTCCACGGCATCCACTTTCTCTACAGCTGTGACACTATCCCTGACCAGCAGTGCCATTTTACGAGCACCGGATTTCCAGCACAGTCAGCCTCTGTAGGGGTTCTATGATTCTATTCTATGATTAACTCTGAGGTCGGGAGAAAATGAGAGATACTGGTGGAGAGTGGAGGAAGAGATGGCAGTTCAACAGGAACAGGTAATAGGAGGGGAGAGGGAGCTGAGTGCATCAGATGCAATAAGTGGTAAGTGGAATACTTGGTGTAACATTTACAGTAGAATCTGCAATCCTGGGTTGAGTGAGTACAGGGGCAGTGAATGGGGGAGGGACAGTGGCACAGTGATTAGCCAGGGACCCGGGTTCAATTCCAGCCTTGGGTCACTGTCTGTGCGGAATCTGCACATTCTCCCCATGTCTGTCTGGGTTTCCTCCGGGTGCTCCAGTTTCCTCCCACTGTCTGAAAGATGTGCAGGTTAGGTGAATTGGCCATGCTAAATTCTCCCTCAGTGTAACCGAACAGGTGCCGGAGTGTGGCGACTGGGGGATTTTCACAGTAACTTCATTGCAGTGTTAATGTAAGCCTACTTTTGACACTAATAAATGAAACTTTAAAAAATACAGTTGCAGGGGTGTTTGTGCTTTTATTAACAGAGCAGAAACAGATAGGGGGATAGAGGGAAAAACAAATTGAAATGAGAAGTTAAATGAGAGGGAGATACTGTGGACGTCTCCAGTGTTTAGTCACTGCCCAACTCCCAGTCTCTGGAGAAAAGCCTTTCACCCATCTAACTCCTCTTGCACAATTCGAATCCAACGATTCTCAATCCTGGGACAATGAGATTTGCACCTTTCGCAGCCAGTTCAAACTAAATTGTACACTGTCTGCCCAGACTGGGGCCTCGTCCTGTCTCCAAGCCTCTGTTCAGTCGCTGAGAATTGCAGGAAATCTTCTCAACAATGGGCCTTGGGAAAGACAAATTGTCAGATTGTCAAAAAACTGCTCCCTGGAATCTATCTGCTCAGTTGGATTAATGTTAGAATGGGCAAAGAAATGAGAGCACTCTTAAACCACACCCCCACCATCTGAAGAAGGGTGATTTGGGCTTGAAATGTTTACTCTTTTTCTCTCTTCACAGATGTTGCCAGACCCACCGAGTTCAGCCAGCATTTTCTGTATTATTCCAGATTAAGAAGTTTAACAACACCAGGTTAAAGTCCAACAGGTTTATTTGGTAGCAAAAGCCACACAAGCTTTCGAGGCTCTGAGCCCCTTCTTCAGGTGAGTGGGAATTCTGTTCACAAACAGAACTTATAAGACACAGACTCAATTTACATGAATAATGGTTGGAATGCGAATACTTACAACTAATCCAGTCTTTAAGAAACAAAACAATGGGAGTGGAGAGAGCATCAAGACAGGCTAAAAAGATGTGTATTGTCTCCAGACAAGACAATACACATCTGGAGACAATACACATCTTTTTAGCCTGTCTTGATGCTCTCTCCACTCCCATTGTTTTGTTTCTTAAAGACTGGATTAGTTGTAAGTATTCGCATTCCAACCATTATTCATGTAAATTGAGTCTGTGTCTTATAAGTTCTGTTTGTGAACAGAATTCCCACTCACCTGAAGAAGGGGCTCAGAGCCTCGAAAGCTTGTGTGGCTTTTGCTACCAAATAAACCTGTTGGACTTTAACCTGGTGTTGTTAAACTTCTTACTGTGTTTACCCCAGTCCAACGCCGGCATCTCCACATCATTATTCCAGATTTCCAGCATTGTGTATTTTATTCCTGAAAGATAGTTTGGGTGAGTAAATGGAGATGGGAGAGTGAATGAGCTATAGGATCTTGCTGTATCTTTTATTGTCAAAGTCCTGACCGTGTTTATCAATTTTCTTTGCTCTTTCCAGATTGGTGTCTCATTGTGGAATTCATTTTCAGAAACAGAGAAAAAAAACATTTGGCTGCATGGATTTCTTTTAACGGAGGAAGGGACGTGTTTGTGCAAACAGTTTGAGAATTACACAGTGTAAACCCGGATATTTTAATCTCTCCATGAAATAACTCATTTAAATGTGGATCAAAGCTAGCAGAATGTTTTTCAATTGCTTGTGTTGCTAGCTGGGCCAGCATTATGTTGCCCATCACTAATTGCCCTTTAAGCCCTGTAGTTTACTCAGTTTCCTCATTTCAGAGGGCAGTTAAAAGCCAATCACATTGCTAAGGTCTGGAGATACATGTCGGCCTGACCAGGTAAGGATGGCAGATTTCCTTCCTTAAAGCACATTAGCAAATGGGTACAACACTCAACAATGGTTTCATTGTCATCATTAGATGATGCTTTTTCCAGATTTTTATTGAACTCAAATTCCACTATTCTGCCATGGTGGGATTTGAACCTGGGTCCCAAAAGCATTACCCTTCTTCCAATGATGATACCACTATGCCACTGCCTCTCCATAAGCTTTTTGCAATTAGCCAATACTGGGTGATAACCAATGTGTCTGTGTAAAGTTGGTCTGGGAACCACTAAGTCATAATGCTCATTTGGAGAGCTGGTGTACACGAGATGGGCCAGAATGACTTCCATTTGTGCGATTACTATTCTGTGATACTGTGCTCTTGCATGAATCTTTCAGCCCTCACCCTTTACTCTTTCCCCTTGTCCAAAGTCTCTTTTCCTTCCTCAAGGGGAGAGGATGGTAGGAGCGCAAGAGTCCATTGGGAAAGCGGAGACAATGTGGGCTGGGGACCCATCTCCTTTCTGTCTCTCAATGCCTGAATCTGTCTCTCTGATTCTCCTCTCTCTCCCTTCTCAACCTTCCCTCTGATGCCTCTTTCTCACTCTCTCTCTATCCCTGTTTGTCTTCTTGGTTTTATCTCTCTGTTGCTCTCTGTCTCTGCCTCACTCTCTGTCTCACTCTCTTTTCCATCTATCTATCTTTAGCTGTTTGATCTCTTGCTTGGAAAATTGACCTATTTTCATTTTAAATGTTAACTTCTAATTTCCCCTGTGAAGATCCCTTCTAATTCCCAGCCCAATGAATAGCCTTCCCTGTATAACCGCGACCATCAATAGTTCCATCTGCAACTCTCGGCCAGTGCAGAGCTTCCTGTCTAATCATCTTCAGAAACCCCACAGTAACAGATTAAAGATTTTCTACTGCTGAATGGGAATCAGAGTCATTCTCCCTGTGTCTTCGTGGGTTTCCTCCAGGTGCTCTGGTTTCCTCCCACAGTCCCAAGATGTGTAGGTTAGGTGGATTAGCTATGCGTGGGGTTACATGGTGGCACAGTAGTTAGCACTGCTGCCTCACAGCGCCAGGAACTGAGTTTGATTCCTGGCTTGGGTCATTGTCTGTACAGGTACACTGAGGGAGAGTTTAGCTTGGCCATTTCACCTAACCAGCATGTCTTTGGACTGTGGAAGGAAACCTGGAGCAAACCCATACATACACAGGAAGAGTGTTTCAAGTGCTCACCTTAATGCTTCATAAATGTTGTGAGGGTCCCAGCGTCTACCACCCTTTCAGGCAAAGAGTTTCAGATTCCCACCACCCTGTGGCTGAAAAAGCTTATCCTCAAATCCCCCGAAGACTCTTGCCCCCTTTCCTTAAATCTATGCCCCCTGGTTATGGACCCCTCTACTGTGGAGAAATATCTCTTCCCAGTTACCGTATCTATGTCCATCAATTTTGTACACCCTCAACCTTCTCTGCTCCAAGGAAAACAATCCCAAATTCTTTACTGGTCTATCTCTCTCTATCTTTTTGTGTGTTGCTCATTCATTATATTTGCTTCACATCAACAATCTTTCTCTCTCTTAACACCCGCTCTCTATTTCTGCATCTGTCTGCCCTTCTGTCTCTGCTACTCTCTCTCAGGTCTGTTCTTCTCTGTGCTCTGTGTTTTTATCCATCTGTGTTCACACTGCTTATAAATTGAGACAACAGAAGTCATTAAAGTGAACTAAAGCATCTCCACACCATACTGTGTCATTGACCCTGGAAGGAGCAGGGCAAAGCTTGGGGACTTCACCCCGAAGAGCTGGACCCAGTCACTAGGCCCTATCTTCGCTGTGGAATCTTGGAAATGCTTGCTTCAAAGGATGTGTGGAAAGGCTCTATGAGCTGCAGTCTTGGTGCCCTGTGGCTGGCTCTCTGTTAAGCCGTGGGAAAGCATAGAGTTGGGAGCACTCTCTGGGTGATAACTCAAGCACAGAAGAACCCTGGTTGTGCTGCCAGGGGATGTGACAGAGACCAAGGGTAGCGATTGATACTTAGACCAGCTCACGCAGAATGCTAACACCCAGAAATGGCCCAATTTTGGCCTACTTATAATCACAGAATTGTTGTGGTGCAGAATTAGACCATTCGGCCCATCGTGTCTACACCAGCTTTCCAAACAAGCATCATGACTTAGTGCTATTCCCCTGCCTTTTCCCTGTACCCCTGCACATCGATTATATCACATGCCTTCTTGAATGTCTTGATTGAACCTGCCTCCACCTCATTTCCAGGCAGAACATTCCAGATCCGAACCACTCGCTGTGTGAAAAAGTCAATGGAAGTGAGTTCTCGATCGAGTTCAGCGCACACGTTGACCTGTGAACAGGCATGATGGGCATCGATGTTAGCAAGGAACACAATGAATTGTTAACTGTGCTGCTAATAAACAATGTCGGACTCAAATTGGAAGATCCTAGTGTTGGAAAGGAGATCCCTCACCCCTCCACTTCCTTCGTTACTCGCAGACCCCTCTCTCTGTTCCTAATGTCCCTTCATTCTGTCATGTTCCTGATCAAACTACTTCTAGTTTCTTCTTTATTTCTCAAATCCGGCACAGTTTATTCTTGCCGACGACATGAAGGTTGGTGGTGTTGTGGATAGTTTGGAGGGATGTCAGAAGCTGCAGAGTGACATAGATAGGATGCAAGACTGGGCGGAGAAGTGGCAGATGGACTTCAACCTGGATAAATGTGTAGTGGTCCATTTTGGCAGGTCAAATGGGATGAAGGAGTATAACATCAAGGGTAAGACTCTTAGAGGATCAGAAGGACCTTGGGGTCCGGGTCCATAGGACTCTTAAATCGGCCTCGCAGGTAGAGGAAGTGGTTAAGAAGGCGTATGGTGTGCTGGCCTTCATCAATCGAGGGATTGAGTTTAGGTGTTGGGAGATAATGATGCAGCTTTATAAGACTCTCGTCAGACCCCACTTGGAGTTAAGAGTCCTATGGACCCGGTCCCCAAGGTCCTTCTGATCCTCTACACTGCTAAGAGTCTTATCCTTGATATTATACTCCTTCATCCCATTTGACCTGCCAAAATGGACCACTACACATTTATCCAGGTTGAAGTCCATCTGCCACTTCTCCACCCAGTCTTGCATCCTATCTATGTCACGCTGCAGCTTCTGACATCCCTCCAACCTATCCACAACGGAGAGACGAAGGATGAGAGGTGACCTGAGAGAGGTGTACAAGACGTTGGGAGGTATAGATCGGGTGGATTCTTGGAGGCTTTTTCCCAGGGCTGAAATGGCTGCTACAAGAGGACACAGGTTTAAGGTGCTGGGGAGTAGGTACAGAGGAGATGTCAGGGGTAAGTTTTTCACTCAGAGGGTGGTGGGTGAGTGGAATCGGCTGCCGTCAGTGGTGGTGGAGGCAAACTCGATAGGGTCTTTTAAGAGACTTCTGGATGAATACATGGGACTTGATAGGATTGAGGGTTATAGGTAAGCCTATATATAAGCATAGGTAGGTAGGGACATGACCGGCGCAACTTGTGGGCCGAAGGGCCTGTTTGTGCTGTATTTTTTCTATTTTCGATGTTCTATAATATTAATGGTAGGACTCTTGGCAGAGTGGAAGATCAGAAGGATCTTGGGGTCCGAGTTCATAGGACGCTCAAAGCAGCTGTGCAGGTTACATAGAACATAGAACAGTACAGCACAGAACAGGCCCTTCGGCCCACGATGTTGTGCCGACCTTCATCTGAAACCAAGATCAAGCTATCCCACTCCCTACCATCCTGGTGTGCTCCATGTGCCTATCCAATAACCGCTTAAATGTTCCTAAAGTGTCTGACTCCACTATCACTGCAGGCAGTCCATTCCACACCCCAACCACTCTCTGCGTGAAGAACCTACCTCTGATATCCTTCCTATATCTCCCACCATGAACCCTATAGTTATGCCCCCTTGTAATAGCTCCATCCACCCGAGGAAATAGTCTTTGAACGTTCACTCGATCTATCCCCTTCATCATTTTATAAACCTCTATTAAGTCTCCCCTCAATCTCCTCCGCTCCAGAGAGAACAGCCCCAGCTCCCTCAACCTTTCCTCATAAGACCGACACTCCAAACCAGGCAGCATCCTGGTAAATCTCCTCTGCACTCTTTCCAGCGCTTCCACATCCTTCCTATAGTGAGGTGACCAGAACTGCACGCAATATTCCAAATGCGGTCTCACCAAGGTCCTGTACAGTTGCAGCATAACCCCACGGCTCTTAAACTCCAACCCCCTGTTAATAAAAGCTAACACACTATATGCCTTCTTCACAGCTCTATCCACTTGAGTGGCAACCTTTAGAGATCTGTGGATATGGACCCCAAGATCTCTCTGTTCCTCCACAGTCTTCAGAACCCTACCTTTGACCCTGTAATCCACATTTAAATTTGTCCTACCAAAATGAATCACCTCACATTTATCAGGGTTAAACTCCATTTGCCATTTTTCAGCCCAGCTTTGCATCCTATCTATGTCTCTTTGCAGCCTACAACACTGTTGTTCTTCTGTGGTTGTGAGGCTGTGGTTAAGAAGGCGAATGGTGTACTGGCCTTCATCAATCGAGGAATTGAGTTTAGGAGTCGTGAGATAATGTTGCAGCTATATAAGACCCTGGTCAGACCACACTTGGAGTACTGTGCTCAGTTCTGGTCGCCTCATTACAGGAAGGATGTGGAAGCCATAGAAAGGGTGCAGAGGAGATTTACAAGGATGTTGCCTGGGTTAGGGAGCATACCTTATGAGGATAGGTTGAGTGAGCTCGGCCTTTTCTCCTTGGAGAGACGAAGGATGAGGGGTGACCTGATAGAGGTGTATAAGATGTTGAGAGGTATTGATCGAGTGGATAGTCAGAGGCTTTTTCCCAGGGCTGAAATGGTTGCCACAAGAGGACACAGGTTTAAGGTGCTGGAGAGTAGGTACAGAGGAGATGTCAGGAGTAAGTTTTTCACTCAGAGGGTGGTGGGTGCGTGGAATGGGCTGCCAGCAATGGTAGTGGAGGCGGATTCGATAGGGTCTTTTAAGAGACTTTTAGATAAGTACATGGAACTTAGTAAGATAGAGGGTTATAGGTAAGCCTAGTAATCGCTAAGGTAGGGACGTGTTCGGAACAACTTTGTGGGCTGAAGGACCTGTATTGTGCTGTAGTGTTTCTATGTTTCTAACTCCCATGACTTGCCAGGGCTTGCAAAATCTCACTAACTGTCCTGTCTGGAGACAATACACATCTCTTTAACCTGTACTTAACCCTCTCTCCACTCACATTGTCTGTACCTTTAAGACTTGATTACCTGTAAAGACTCACATTCCAACCATTGTTTTGTAAATTGAGTTTTTGTCTTTATAGGCCCTGTTTGTGAACACACCCACTTACCTGACGAAGGAGCAGCGCTCTGAAAGCTAGTGGGTTTGCTACCGAATAAACGTGTTGGACTTTAACCTGGTGTTGAGACTTCTTACTGTGTTTACCCCAGTCCAACGCCGGCATCGCCACATCAGAGATGTTCTACCCAGAGACTGCTGAGTCACAGGCTCCTTGTATTCTCATTGGACATTCCTTTGCCATTGAAGGAATCAGCAGCATGAGCGCTGGGTACAGAGAGTGACTGGAGTGTGAACAAGGAAGTGAAGGAAGATGAGGTTAATTCTGCTGGCGACTCTGTGGGGAGGCCTCTCTGAAGGTGAGCTGTTTTCTGGGTCACAGAGCTGGCAGTCTCAGCAGTGACCCCAGGAGAGGTGGTCACTGGGAGGAACACAGTAAGAAGTTTAACAACACCAGGTTAAAGTCCAACAGGTTTATTTGGTAGCAAAAGCCACACAAGCTTTCGAGGCTCTGAGCCCCTTCTTCAGGTGAGTGGGAATTCTGTTCACAAACAGAACTTATAAGACACAGACTCAATTTACATGAATAATGGTTGGAATGCGAATACTTACAACTAATCCAGTCTTTAAGAAACAAAACAATGGGAGTGGAGAGAGCATCAAGACAGGCTAAAAAGATGTGTATTGTCTCCAGACAAGACAGCCAGTGAAACTCTGCAGGTCCACGCAACTGTGGGAGTTACAAATAGTGTGACATAAATTCTGATTCTAGGATCGCATGATAAAGACTCAGGAGGAAAAAAGCAGAAATATTTATGTGAAATAGTGTGACATAAACCCAATATCCCGGTTGAGGCCGTCCTTGTGTGTGCGGAACTTGGCTATCAGTTTCTGCTCCGCGACTCTGCGCTGTCGTGTGTCGCGAAGGCCGCCTTGGAGAACGCTTACCCGAATATCAGAGGCCGAATGCCCGTGACCGCTGAAGTGCTCCCCAACAGGAAGAGAACAGTCTTGCCTGGTGATTGTCGAGCGGTGTTCATTCATCCGTTGTCGCAGCGTCTGCATAGTTTCCCCAATGTACCATGCCTCGGGACATCCTTTCTTGCAGCGTATCAGGTAGACAACGTTGGCCGAGTTGCAAGAGTATGTACCGTGTACCTGGTGGATGGTGTTCTCACGTGAGATGATGGCATCTGTGTCGATGATCCGGCACGTCTTGCAGAGGTTGCTGTGGCAGGGTTGTGTGGTGTCTTGGTCACTGTTCTCCTGAAGGCTGGGTAGTTTGCTGCGGACAATGGTCTGTTTGAGGTTGTGCGGTTGTTTGAAGGCAAGAAGTGGGGGTGTGGGGATGGCCTTGGCGAGATGTTCGTCTTCATCAATGACATGTTGAAGGCTCCGGAGGAGATGCCGTAGCTTCTCCGCTCCGGGGAAGTACTGGACAACGAAGGGTACTCTGTCCACTGTGTCCCGTGTTTGTCTTCTGAGGAGGTCGGTGCGGTTTTTCGCTGTGGCGCGTTGGAACTGTTGATCAATGAGTCTAGCGCCATATCCTGTTCTTATGAGGGCATCTTTCAGCGTCTGGAGGTGTCTGTTGCGATCCTCCTCATCCGAGCAGATCCTGTGTATACGGAGGGCTTGTCCGTAGGGGATGGCTTCTTTAACGTGTTTAGGGTGGAAGCTGGAGAAGTGGAGCATCGTGAGGTTATCCGTGGGCTTGCGGTACAGTGAGGTGCTGAGGTGACCGTCCTTAATGGAGATGCGCGTGTCCAAGAATGCAACCGATTCCGGAGAGTAGTCTATGGTGAGCCTGATGGTGGGATGGAACTTGTTGATGTCATCATAGAGTTGTTTCAGTGATTGTTCACCATGAGTCCAAAGGAAGAAAATGTCATCGATGTATCTAGTGTATAGCACCGGTTGAAGGTCCCGTGCGGTGAAGAAGTCTTGTTCGAACCTGTGCATGAAGATGTTGGCATATTGAGGTGCAAATTTGGTCCCCATGGCTGTTCCGTGTGTCTGGATGAAGAACTGGTTGTTGAAGGTGAAGATATTGTGGTCCAGGATGAAGCGGATGAGATGTAAAATTGCATCTGGAAACTGGCAGTTGTTGGCGCTGAGCACTGAGGCCGTTGCAGCAATGCCATCGTCATGGGGGATGCTGGTGTAGAGTGCTGAGACATCCATTGTGACGAGGAGCGCTCCTGGTTCAACTGCTCCATGTGTGCCGAGTTTCTGTAGGAAGTCCGTCGTGTCGCGACAAAAGCTGGGGGTTCTTTGTACAATGGGTTTCAGGATGCCCTCGACATAGCCGGAGAGGTTCTCGCACAGGGTCCCATTGCCCGATACGATGGGACGGCCGGGTGTGTTTGCCTTGTGTATCTTCGGGAGGCAGTAGAGATCTCCAACGCGGGGAGTACGTGGGATGAGAGCACGGAGGGTGTTCTGAAGGTCCGGATCAAAGGTCTTGATCAGAGTGTTGAGTTGACGGGTGTGTTCTTTGGTCGGATCTGCAGGTAACTGTCTGTAGTGTTCCTCGTTGTTGAGTTGTCGGTACACTTCTTTGCAGTAATCCGTTCTGTTCAGTATGACGATGGCCCCTCCTTTGTCTGCTGGTTTGATGACAATGTTGCGGTTGGTCTTGAGAGCGTGGATGGCGTTACGTTGTGCTTGGGTGATGTTCGGGGCTGTCTTGTGAGTGCGGCTGATGAATTTGGTCTTGTGAGTGCGGCTGATGAATTTGGACCCCATCAGTCTCGCAGCAGACACAGAGGAATTCATCAGGCGAATGAGGCTGAGGGAGTTCTTCCACAAACCCCAAGAGGCCAACAACGAACACAATGAGACAGCCAATGAACTGGAACAGCCGACAGAGAGATCCGCAGTGCATCCGAAGAGGAAAGAGTCGAATTGGACTCCTCCGGAAGGCCGCTGCCCTCGACTTGACATGTATGCCCAAGCCGTCAGGAGGTGCGTCAACACCAAATTCATCAGCCGCACTCACAAGACAGCCCCGAACATCACCCAAGCACAACGTAACGCCATCCACGCTCTCAAGACCAACCGCAACATTGTCATCAAACCAGCAGACAAAGGAGGGGCCATCGTCATACTGAACAGAACGGATTACTGCAAAGAAGTGTACCGACAACTCAACAACGAGGAACACTACAGACAGTTACCTGCAGATCCGACCAAAGAACACACCCGTCAACTCAACACTCTGATCAAGACCTTTGATCCGGACCTTCAGAACACCCTCCGTGCTCTCATCCCACGTACTCCCCGCGTTGGAGATCTCTACTGCCTCCCGAAGATACACAAGGCAAACACACCCGGCCGTCCCATCGTATCGGGCAATGGGACCCTGTGCGAGAACCTCTCCGGCTATGTCGAGGGCATCCTGAAACCCATTGTACAAAGAACCCCCAGCTTTTGTCGCGACACGACGGACTTCCTACAGAAACTCGGCACACATGGAGCAGTTGAACCAGGAGCGCTCCTCGTCACAATGGATGTCTCAGCACTCTACACCAGCATCCCCCATGACGATGGCATTGCTGCAACGGCCTCAGTGCTCAGCGCCAACAACTGCCAGTTTCCAGATGCAATTTTACATCTCATCCGCTTCATCCTGGACCACAATATCTTCACCTTCAACAACCAGTTCTTCATCCAGACACACGGAACAGCCATGGGGACCAAATTTGCACCTCAATATGCCAACATCTTCATGCACAGGTTCGAACAAGACTTCTTCACCGCACGGGACCTTCAACCGGTGCTATACACTAGATACATCGATGACATTTTCTTCCTTTGGACTCATGGTGAACAATCACTGAAACAACTCTATGATGACATCAACAAGTTCCATCCCACCATCAGGCTCACCATAGACTACTCTCCGGAATCGGTTGCATTCTTGGACACGCGCATCTCCATTAAGGACGGTCACCTCAGCACCTCACTGTACCGCAAGCCCACGGATAACCTCACGATGCTCCACTTCTCCAGCTTCCACCCTAAACACGTTAAAGAAGCCATCCCCTACGGACAAGCCCTCCGTATACACAGGATCTGCTCGGATGAGGAGGATCGCAACAGACACCTCCAGACGCTGAAAGATGCCCTCATAAGAACAGGATATGGCGCTAGACTCATTGATCAACAGTTCCAACGCGCCACAGCGAAAAACCGCACCGACCTCCTCAGAAGACAAACACGGGACACAGTGGACAGAGTACCCTTCGTTGTCCAGTACTTCCCCGGAGCGGAGAAGCTACGGCATCTCCTCCGGAGCCTTCAACATGTCATTGATGAAGACGAACATCTCGCCAAGGCCATCCCCACACCCCCACTTCTTGCCTTCAAACAACCGCACAACCTCAAACAGACCATTGTCCGCAGCAAACTACCCAGCCTTCAGGAGAACAGTGACCAAGACACCACACAACCCTGCCACAGCAACCTCTGCAAGACGTGCCGGATCATCGACACAGATGCCATCATCTCACGTGAGAACACCATCCACCAGGTACACGGTACATACTCTTGCAACTCGGCCAACGTTGTCTACCTGATACGCTGCAAGAAAGGATGTCCCGAGGCATGGTACATTGGGGAAACTATGCAGACGCTGCGACAACGGATGAATGAACACCGCTCGACAATCACCAGGCAAGACTGTTCTCTTCCTGTTGGGGAGCACTTCAGCGGTCACGGGCATTCGGCCTCTGATATTCGGGTAAGCGTTCTCCAAGGCGGCCTTCGCGACACACGACAGCGCAGAGTCGCGGAGCAGAAACTGATAGCCAAGTTCCGCACACACAAGGACGGCCTCAACCGGGATATTGGGTTTATGTCACACTATTTCACATAAATATTTCTGCTTTTTTCCTCCTGAGTCTTTATCATGCGATCCTAGAATCAGAATTTATGTCACACTATTTGTAACTCCCACAGTTGCGTGGACCTGCAGAGTTTCACTGGCTGTCTTGTCTGGAGACAATACACATCTTTTTAGCCTGTCTTGATGCTCTCTCCACTCCCATTGTTTTGTTTCTTAAAGACTGGATTAGTTGTAAGTATTCGCATTCCAACCATTATTCATGTAAATTGAGTCTGTGTCTTATAAGTTCTGTTTGTGAACAGAATTCCCACTCACCTGAAGAAGGGGCTCAGAGCCTCGAAAGCTTGTGTGGCTTTTGCTACCAAATAAACCTGTTGGACTTTAACCTGGTGTTGTTAAACTTCTTACTGTGTTTACCCCAGTCCAACGCCGGCATCTCCACACTGGGAGGAAGGCAGGGAGCATGCAAGAGGGAGTGAAAAGCAATGTTTAAATCATTAAAGAACTGAGGAGGCCGCAAACCTTACTCACAGAGCCTTCTTTACATCATACCCAGAAGAACAACAGTGCAGACAGAGTTCTTATTTCCCTGTTTTTCAATTCAGGCAGTGTTCTTAATTCCTCAAACACAAACAGAATCTCTTAATGGGCCACTATCAGCACCTTTCTTAGCCACGAATACCACTGAGGGGGAATAAAAACCATACTAATAATTATGGAGGAAAATAGGAGCATTTTAATAACTGTGTTCAGTGAAAGGGCTAACAGAGACAAATCACAAAAGCCGACACAATGTTTAACTGCAGGAATGCTGGGAAAGGCGTTTAAACAAGGCATTGAGAAAAGGAGTTGATTCTCCGACACAGCTGGGATGTTTGAAGATGGTTGAAAACAATATCCAATTGGTGCAATTAAAAGTCTCATGACAATTGGATATTATAATTAAACTAGTGTAAGGTGATTCCGATTCATTTTAAAAACTGTGCTAATCAACGAATGTGTGTGGATAGAGAACTCCCAGGCAACTTTTGTAAGCTGTGCCCAGTATATCTTCTAATTCTATCTTTTACTCTTGCTCTAAAGCTTCATTCTAACTGTTTTAAACTCTCTAACAATGCTCTAATTAAATCTCTTACAGATTTGGTGATTGTTAGGACCCTGGCAGACTTTTGAATGGACCTACCTTGCATTAAGTTGACCTTTTTCTACACCCCGAGCTATGTCTGTAACATTACATTCTCCACTCTCTCCTTTCCTTCTTGATGAACAGTATGTTTTGTCTGTATAGCGTGCACAAAACAATACTTTCCACTGTATACAATACATGTAACAAGAATAAATCAAATCAAACTTTTATTGGCATATGCTAATTATTTGT
Organism: Mustelus asterias; assembly: GCF_964213995.1. Classification (NCBI taxonomy): domain Eukaryota; kingdom Metazoa; phylum Chordata; class Chondrichthyes; order Carcharhiniformes; family Triakidae; genus Mustelus; species Mustelus asterias. The sequence goes on from NC_135808.1 coordinate 43,404,808, forward strand.
AATCAAATTTGAACTATAATTGCTTATGTATTTCTGAATTTTTCACTCTGAATGACTTCAATCAGAGTCCTATAGCTATAGTCTTTTAATAAATTCATCTTGAAACCAGTCCGCGACTTTGTCTCGTTACTTGACAAGATAGTCAAGTAGCGAGAATGATTGATTGGTTTTCTTGTTGCATTTAAAACTTTGTGACAGTCCTGTAACAACCACCATTTACATTCCCTTTTGTCATCTTGTCTGTCACATCTTTGTCAATTTCCCCGTCTCCACCTAACACTGGCCCTCTGTCCAGCCCCCATATGTTCCCCGACCCATTCCCCCCCTCACCCTAACAGTATAATTATCATCCTATTTTTCACTGTCTTCAGCTCTAACGAAGGGTCATCCAGACTCGAAATGTTGGCTCTTTTCTCTCTCTACAGTTGCTGTCAGACCTGCAGAGATTTTCCAACATTTTTTCTTTTTGTTTCAGGTTCCAACATCAGCAGTATTTTGCTTTTATTCGTATTTCCTCATTTTCCTTCTGGGTTAGCAGGAAGACAAGCCTTAGTCAGTGATTGGGGAAGCAGCGAGAGGGTGTGCAGTGCAGGAAGTGGGAACTACAGCTCTATGTTGTTGTCATTTACAGAGGTGGATCCCATTTCCCTGTTGCAGCCTCCCACTGGTACCGCTATTTTTTCACCTCGGTGTCTGGCATCTCGGATTTCCCTGAGTTTGTATCGGTTGGTTACCTGGATGATAAGGAGCTGAATTATTATGAGAGTGGGATGAAGGAGATGGTCCCTCGACACAGAGCGATGGAGCTGACTGCTGATGCGGAGTTTTACCAGAGGAACACACATGGCCTGCGGAGGTGGCAGCAGATTCATAAAGCCAACATGCAGGCTCTAATGGGCCGCACCAATCAGTCTGGCGGTGAGTTATCCCTCCCCCCTTCACTGTGATACTCCCTGAGGGTCAGATCTGGGAATTAGGGAAGAGGCTGACTGTGGGACTTGGTGCAGTGAGTGGATCTTGTGTTCTCGGGATTATCTACATTGAACAGCGTTCATCAGGGAGAGAAAGGGAGCTGGAAAAATTTAAATTCACCAATCGGATTACTGATTGGGATGCAGGAGGAATCTTTCAATTTACTGAAAGGGATCCGGGGCGAAACTTTAAATTCACTGATCAGTGTCTTGGGGGGATCTTTAAATTCACTGAGTCATAAAGCTTTACAGCATTGAAACAGGCCCTTTGGCCCAACTTGACAATGCCACTCTTTTTTTAAACCACTAAGCTTGCTTGTGTTTTGCCCATATCCCTCTATACCCATCTTACCCATGTAACTGTCTAAATGCTTTTTAAAAGACAAAATTGTATCCACCTTTACTACTACCTCTGGCAGCTTGTTCCAGACACTCACCACCCTCTGTGTGAAAATATGGCCCTTTTGGATCCTTTTGTATCGCTCCCCTCTCACCTCAAACCTATGCCCTCTAGTTTTAGACTCTCCTACCTTTGGGAAAAGATGTTGACTATCTAGCTGATCTATGCCCTCATTATTTTATAGGCCTCTAAGATCACCGCTCAGCCTCCTGTGCTCCAGGAAAAAAAGTCCTCCTCTATCCAGCCTCTCTTTATAACTCAATCCATCAAGTCCCGGTAGCATTGAAGTAAATCTTTTCTGCACTCTTTCTAGTTTAATAATATCCTTTCTATAATAGGGTGACCAGAACTATACACAGTATTCCAAGTGTGGCCTGACTAATGTCTTGTTCAACTTCAACAAGACGTCCCAACTCCTGTATTCAATGTTCTGACCAATGAAACCAAGCATGCCAAATGCTTTCTTCACCATTCTATCTACTTGTGACTCCACTTTCAAGGATCTATGAACCTGTACCCCTATATCTCTTTGTTCTATAGCTCTCCCTAACGCCTGAATATTAAATGAGTAAGTCCTGCCCTTGTTCGATCTACCAAAATGCATCATCTCGCATTTATCTAAATTAAACTCCATCTGCCATTCATCGGCCCACTGGCCCAATTGATTAAGGTTCTGTTGCAATCCTAGATAACATTCTTCACTGTCCACTGCCACCAATCTTACTAACCATGCCTCTTAAATTCTCAACCAAATCATTAATATAAATGACAAATAACAGTGGACCCAGCACTGATCCCTGAGGCACACCGCTGGTCACAGGCCTCCAGTTTGAAAAACATCCCTCTACAACCACCCTCTGTCTTTTGTCATCAAGCTGATTGGAATCTAGGGTGTATCTTTAAATTTACTGATCAGGGTCCAGACGGAACCTTTAAATTCACCGATCAGTATATGGGGAATGCTAATGAGCGAAATTAAGTATGGTTCTGAGGGACGGTCGAGGGTCACAGATTGTGGAGTCGATTTGAGTGGAAGTTGCAAATGCCAAAGGAAGGAAGAGAGTGGTAGGAGTGTTTTATAAGCTGCCAAAAAGTAGCCACACTGTAGGAAAAAGTTTAAAATCAAGAAATAACAGATGCATATAAATAGAGCACTGCATTAATCATGGGCGACTTTAATTTTCATATAGATTGCTCTAATCAAATTGAAATGGCAGCCAAGAGAATGAATTCGTAGAGTGCATTCAGGATTTTTTTGGAACAATATGTTATGGAGAAAATTAGGGATCAGGCTATTTTGGATCTGGTAATGAGGTAGGTTTGATAAATGATCTCAAGGTTAACGATCCCTTAGGAAATAGTGATCACAGTATGATGGAATTTAGCATTCAGCTTGAGTGTGAGAAAATTAGGACTGAAATATCAGTGTTAAACTTAAAGAAGGGAAATTATTAAGGCATTCGGATGGAATTAGCCTAAGTGGATTAGTCATATAGATTAGTGGAGAAGCCAGTAGATCAGTGGCTGACATGTAGGGAGATAATTCATCACTCCCAGCAAAAATACATTCCAATGAGGAGGAATGACTCAAAAGGGAAAAGAAAACCTATCATGGATAACCGGGGAAGTTAAGGAGGGCAGTAAGTTGAAAGTAGAAACATTTAAGCTGGAAAAGGTAGTGGTAGGCCAGAAAAGTGGGATAGATTCAGAATGTAGTAAAGATGGAGTAAAAAGAAATCAGGAGAGGAAAATAAACGAAAATGATAAAAACAGACAATGAGGTTTTTTTTACATGTATTAAAAGGAAGGCAAAACTTAAAGAAAGCATTGGCTCCTTAGAGAATGAAACTGGGTAAGTAATTATGAGAAACAAAGAAATGGCAGAGGAGTTAAATAGATATTTTGCATTGGTTTTTTGCTGTAGAGGATACTACAAGCATCCCAGAAATAGAAAAAATATTTATGGGGGGAATTAAATATAATCACCATCACCAGAGAAATAGTTTTAGGAAAACTCATGAGGGTAAATGCTGACAAGCCCCCTGTAGCTGATGGTTTGTACCCCAGGTTCTGAAAGAAGGTAGCGACAGAATTTGTTTTTTGGAGCAAGCCAGGAATGAATTTGTGTTTGCCCGGTCCATTCTGAGCATAGACTTTGTAACTTTTTAAGGATGGAGTAAAATTATTTTTTAAAAAATGATATAGCTACAGAGATCATGATGCATTGGTAGTCATTTTCCAACATTCCTTGAAATCCGGAACAGTGTGGAAGGATTGGAAAACTGCCAATTTGGTCCTCATGTTCAAAAAGGAAAGAGCCAAAATGCAGGAAACTACAGGTCAGTTAGTCTAAGTTCAGTTATTGGAAAATATTAGAATTGATTATTAAGAATAGAATATATTCACATGAGCAGTCTGGGAATGGAGGGATACAAACGAATGGTCGAGTTGGACCAATGAGCGGCACAGGCTTGGAGGGCCGAAGGGCCTGTTTCCTGTGCTGTATTGTTCTTTGTTCTTTGTAATAGCAGTGCATTTGGAATGTCACAATCTGATCAAACAGAGTTAGCATGATTTCATGAAGGGGAAATCATGCTTTACAAAATTACCAGAGTTCTTTGAGGTATATCAGCCAGAATGGATCGAGGAGAACCAGTCGATTTTGCATCTTTAAATTTTCAAAAGGCATTTGATGGGGTGCCATAAAAAAAGCTACTATACAAGATAGGAGCTCATGGTGTTGGAAATAATATTCTGGCATGTATAGCGGATTGGCTAACTAACGGGAAACAGTGAGTAGTGATAAGGGAATCTTTCAAGGTGGAGGGTGCCACAGGGATCAGTGCTCAGACTACAGTTCTTCACAATATATATTAATGATTTGGAGGACGGAACAGAGTGTACTATTGTTAAATTTACAGATGATTTCAAAGGGTGGGAGGGAAGGCAGGTTGTAAGGAAGATTTATATAGGTTACAGGACAATATTGATACGTTACAGACAGATATTGACAGGTTATTGTCGGGCAATACAGCAGGATATAGATAGGCTGGAAAATTGGGCGGAGAGGTGGCAGATGGAGTTTAATCCGGATAAATGCGAAGTGATGCATTTTGGAAGAAATAATGTAGGGAGGAGTTATACAATAAATGGCAGAGTCATCAGGAGTATAGAAACACAGAGGGTCCTCGGTATGCAAGTCCACAAATCCTTGAAGGTGGCAACACAGGTGGAGAAGGTGGTGAAGAAGGCATATGGTATGCTTGCCTTTTATAGGACGGGATATAGAGTATAAAAGCTGGAGTCTGATGATGCAGCTGTATAGAACGCTGGTTAGGCCACATTTGGAGTACTGCGTCCAGTTCTGGTCGCCGCACTACCAGAAGGACGTGGAGGCATTGGAGAGAGTGCAGAGAAGGTTTACCAGGATGTTGCCTGGTATGGAGGGTTTTAGCTATGAGGAGAGATTGGGTAGACTGGGGTTGTTCTCCTTGGAAAGACGGAGAATGAGGGGAGATCTAATAGAGGTATACAAGATTATGAAGGGTATAGATAGGGTGAACAGTGGGAAGCTTTTTCCCAGGTCGGAGGTGACGATCACGAGGGGTCACAGGCTCAAGCTGAGAGGGGCGAAGTATAACTCAGACATCAGAGGGACGTTTTTTACACAGAGGGTGGTGGGGGCCTGGAATGCGCTGCCAAGTAGGGTGGTGGAGGCAGGCACGCTGACATCGTTTAAGACTTACCTGGATAGTCACATGAGCAGCCTGGGAATGGAGGGATACAAACGATTGGTCTAGTTGGACCAAGGAGCGGCACAGGCTTGGAGGGCCGAAGGGCCTGTTTTCCTGTGCTGTACTGTTCTTTGTTAAGTGAGTGGGCACAAAATTGGCAAATGGACATCAATGTGTGAAAATGTGACTTTATTCATTTTGGAAGAAAGGATGTGAAGGAGGATTATTACTTAAATGGAGAGAAACTGCAGAAAGCTGTAGCACAAAGGGACATGGTGGCACAGTGGTTAGCACTGCTGCCTCACAGTGCTAGGAACCCGGGTTCAATTCCAGTCTCGAGTAACTGCCTGTCTAGAGTTTGCTTGTTCTCCCTGTGTCTGCGTAGCTTTCCCCTGGGTGCTCCAGTTTCCTCTCACAGGCCAAAGATGTGCGGGTTAGGTGGATTGGTCATGCTAAATTGCCCCTCAGTGTCAGGGGATACTAGGGTAGGGTAAATGCATAGGGTTATGGGAATAGAGCCTGGGTGGGATTATGGTCGATGCAGACTCGATGGGCCTCCTGCATTGTAGGATTCCATGATTCTAGGTGTTTGCTACAACTGTACAATGTACTAGTGAGACCACATTTAGAATAATGTGTACAGTTTGGTCCCCTCATTTAAAGAAGTATATATTATCAATGGAGGCAGTAGAGAGGAGGTTTGCTAGGATGCTCCTGGAGGGACTGTCCTTTGAGGAAAGGTTAAACAGGTCAGCTCTGTAATCCTTGGAGTTCAGAAGAATGAGAGGTGATGTGATTAAAACATACAAGATTCTTAGGGGGTTAGACAGGGTAAATGTTGGGAGGATGTTTCCACTCGGGGAGAGTGTAAGACCAGAGGACATAGTCACAGAATTAGGGGGTGCTGGTTTAAGATGGATTTGAAGGAGAATCGCTTCTCTCAAAAAGTGGCAAAATTTTGGAATTCTTTACCCCAGGAAGCTGTGGAGTCCTTGAACATTTTCAAGGCTGAAATTGTTAGAGTTTTAATCAAATAGGGAATTCAGGGTTCTGAAGATAAGGCAGGAAAGTGGACTTGGCGAGTGTTAGATCAGCCTTGATCTTATGGCAGAGCAGGCTCGAAGGGCTAAATGGCCTACTCCAGTTCCTATTTTTTTATTGTCTTTATTCACTGAGTTTCTCCTGTTGTCTCTCTGGCTGTGCTTGTGTGATTGACAGGGATCCACATCTATCAGCAAATGTACGGCTGTGAGAGGATGGCAGTGCTGGCCTAGCATTTATTCAGCATGGCTGGGATGGAAGCGATTTCATGAGCTTTGACAAGGAACACAAGGTGTGGGTCACCCCACTGACATGGGCAGTGATGAGCAAGCAGAAATGGGATCAGAATAAAGCCTTTAACCAGCAAGAGAAGAGTTATCTGGAGGGAACATGTATCGAGTGGCTGAAAAAGTACCTGGAGTATGGAAGGAGAGATCTACGACCTGGTGAGTAAGAGAGAGAGGGGGGGGTGGGTGGGTGGGGTGGGGCAGTGGGTGGGGGTGGGGGCGGAGAGACACGTAATAGAGGCAGGACCATTAGTGATTGAGGTGTGAGGACAGAGGCTATGGTGGAGGAGGTATTTGAGAGAGGGGGGCTGTGTGGTGTGAGTGGCTGAGAGTTGGTGAGTGACTGGGTCTCAGTCTCAACTTGAGTGGGTATTCAGTCATCTGATCTCCAATTTTATATCATTCTCTAGGGTCTTGCTTGAAGGGGTATCTATCATTCTCTGTCCCTCACTGATTGGTTCTGATTTGTTTCACTCTCTCAGTTCCTCCTCAAATGTTTCTTTCTGTGGACAAGGCGTCAGACACTGAACCAGCCCAACTCTCCTGTCTGCTCACGGGATTTTATCCTTGTGATATCGAAGTCACTCTCCTGAGAAATGGTGCAGTGATCATGGAGACACATTCCACTGGCATCCTGCCCAATCACAATGGCACCTACCAGCTCCGGAGATGGGCACAAATCAACCCTAAAGATGGAGCCACGTATTCCTGTCAGTATGAACAGAGAGAGACAGGAATGGAGACCAGGGACTGGGGTAAGACCAACAATGACTGCAGGAGGGGAATGGGGGGGTGGGGGCAGTGGTGGAGGGAATACATTGGATGTCAGTGACTGTAGGGGGCGGGGGGCACTGGATGTCAGTGACTGTGGGATGGGGACCACTTTGTTTCAATGAGATAGAAAGTTCTATTTAATCAGCTCTCATCTCTGTTTTAAATTCTAACTGCCGCATATCTGTACATTTCCCAGGATGTTTATCGTATCGAATCATAGAACCATACAGCGCAGACGAGGTGCTTTGGCCCATTCAGTCCACACCAACACATTAGAAACACCTGAACTCCCACCAAATCCCACTTGCCAGCACGTGGCCCATAGCCCTAAATGTTATGGTGTGCCAAGTGCTCATCCAGATACTTTTTAAAGGATGTGAGGCAACCTGCCTCTACCACCCTCCCAGACAGCGCATTCCAAACTGTCACCACTCTTTGGGTAAATAAGTTTTTCCCCTCACCAACGCCCCCCCCCCCCCCCCCCCCCCCACAAAAAAAACCTCCTGCCCCTCACCTTGCATCTCTGACCCTTCGAGACTGACCCTTCAACAAGGGGAATAGCTGTTCCCTATCCACCCTGTCCATGCCCCTCATAATCTCCTTTGTACTTTGATTTCTGTTCGGGCTGTTCCCCCTCCTTTTTGGGGAGCTGCCCCTTTTACTTTGTCCTGACTTAATCTGAGTTTGTTTATTTGGTTTGACCTAAAAAGAGGGCAGCATCCTGGTGAGCCTCCTCTGCACCCCCTCCAGTGCAATCACATCCTTCCTAAAATGTGGCGACCAGAACAGTACACAGTACTCCAGCTGTGGCCTCAGCAAAGTTCGATACAACTCAACATGACTTCCCTGCTTTTGTAATCTATGCCTCGATTGGTAAAGGCAAGTGTCCCATATGCCTTTTCCACCACCCTATATCCGACTGATCTCCATTTACAAATGTGTTAAACATTTGAGATCGTTCCATCTAAACCCAAGTCCAGGACACTAATATAAATCAAATGGAGATGTGTTTCAATCACTGACCTGTGGGGACACCACTCCTCTCCAATCTGAAGATCACTAGTGGCTTCAGGAAGGGAGATATGCCCCCTGACTGGATAGGGAGTTTACAGACATAGCGAGATAGCACAATTAATAGGAATATATATCTTGGGTGTTGAAACCCAGGACCACTTGCAGAGTGAGATTTAACTTGGAGATGCTAAAACAAAGAATAATTAAAGACTAAGGGTTGGACAAAGTGTCTGGAAATTAACAATGGATTTACATTAATATTAAGCGGACCGTCCCTGTACATTAATTGGCAGCTATTAACATGTACCCTCGACCTATTGAAACTGGAATTCTGCTATCTCCCAGAATTGGACACGACCTCTGGGAAGATATAGGGCGGCACGGTAGCACAGTGGTTAGCACTGCTGCTTCACAGCTCCAGGGTCCTGGGTTCGATTCCCAGCTCGGGTCACTGTCTGTGTGGAGTTTGCACATTCTCCTCGTGTCTGCGTGGGTTTCCTCCGGGTGCTCCGGTTTCCTCCCACAGTCCAAAGATGTGCGGGTTAGGTTGATTGGCCAGGTTAAAAAAAAAAATTGCCCCTTAGAGTCCTGGGATGTGTAGGTTAGAGGGATTAGCGGGTAAAATATATGGGGGTAGGGCCTGGGTGGGATTGTGGTCGGTGCAGACTCGATGGGCCGAATGACCTCCTTCTGCACTGTAGGGATTCTATGATTTCTATGTGTTTCATGATGTGGAGATGCCGGCGTTGGACTGGGGTAAACACAGTAAGAAGTTTAACAACACCAGGTTAAAGTCCAACAGGTTTATTTGGTAGCAAAAGCCACACAAGCTTTCGGAGCTCTTAGCCCCTTCTTCAGGTGAGTGGGAATTCTGTTCACAAACAGAGCTTATAAAGACACAGACTCAATTTACATGAATAATGGTTGGAATGCAAATACTTACAACTAATCAAGTCTTTAAGAGACGAAACAATGTGAGTGGAGAGAGCATCAAGACAGGCTAAAAAGATGTGTATTGTCTCCAGACAAGACAGCCAGTGAAACTCTGCAGGTCCACGCAACTGTTACAAATAGTGTGACATGAACCCAATATCCCGGTTGAGGCTGTCCTCGTGTGTGCGGAACTTGGCTATCAGTTTCTGCTCAGCGACTCTGCGCTGTCGTGTGTCGCGAAGGCCGCCTTGGAGAACGCTTACCCGAATATCAGAGGCCGAATGCCCGTGACCGCTGAAGTGCTCCCCAACAGGAAGAGAACCGTCTTGCCTGGTGATTGTCGAGCGGTGTTCATTCATCCGTTGTCGCAGCGTCTGCATAGTTTCCCCAATGTACCATGCCTCGGGACATCCTTTCTTGCAGCGTATCAGGTAGACAACGTTGGCCGAATTGCAAGAGTATGTACCGTGTACCTGGTGGATGGTGTTCTCACATGAGATGATGGCATCTGTGTCGATGATCCGGCACGTCTTGCAGAGGTTGCTGTGGCAGGGTTGTGTGGTGTCATGGTCACTGTTCTCCTGAAGGCTGGGTAGTTTGCTGCGGACAATGGTCTGTTTGAGGTTGTGCGGTTGTTTGAAGGCAAGAAGTGGGGGTGTGGGGATGGCCTTGGCGAGATGTTCGTCTTCATTAATGACATGTTGAATGCCCCGGAGGAGATGCCGTAGCTTCCCCGCTCCGGGGAAGTACTGGACAACGAAGGGTACTCTGTCCACTGTGTCCCGTGTTTGTCTTCTGAGGAGGTCGGTGCGGTTTTTCGCTGTGGCGCGTTGGAACTGTTGATCAATGAGTCGAGCGCCATATCCTGTTCTTATGAGGGCATCTTTCAGCGTCTGGAGGTGTCTGTTGCGATCCTCCTCATCCGAGCAGATCCTGTGTATACGGAGGGCTTGTCCGTAGGGGATGGCTTCTTTAACGTGTTTAGGGTGGAAGCTGGAGAAGTGGAGCATCGTGAGGTTATCCGTGGGCTTGCGGTACAGTGAGGTGCTGAGGTGACCGTCCTTAATGGAGATGCGTGTGTCCAAGAATGCAACCGATTCCGGAGAGTAGTCCATGGTGAGCCTGATGGTGGGATGGAACTTGTTGATGTCATCATAGTTGTTTCAGTGATTGTTCACCATGAGTCCAAAGGAAGAAAATGTCATCGATGTATCTAGTGTATAGCATCGGTTGAAGGTCCCGTGCGGTGAAGAAGTCTTGTTCAAACCTGTGCATGAAGATGTTGGCATATTGAGGTGCGAATGGCTGTTCCGTGTGTCTGGATGAAGAACTGTTTGTTGAAGGTGAAGATATTGTGGTCCAGGATGAAGCGGATGAGATGTAAAATTGCATCTGGAAACTGGCAGTTGTTGGCGCTGAGCACTGAGGCCGTTGCAGCAATGCCATCGTCATGGGGGATGCTGGTGTAGAGTGCCAAGACATCCATTGTGACGAGGAGCGCTCCTGGTTCAACTGCTCCATGTGTGCCTCGACCGGGATATTGGGTTCATGTCACACTATTTGTAACTCCCACAGTTGCGTGGACCTGCAGAGTTTCACTGGCTGTCTTGTCTGGAGACAATACACATCTTTTTAGCCTGTCTTGATGCTCTCTCCACTCACATTGTTTTGTCTCTTAAAGACTTGATTAGTTGTAAGTATTTGCATTCCAACCATTATTCATGTAAATTGAGTCTGTGTCTTTATAAGCTCTGTTTGTGAACAGAATTCCCACTCACCTGAAGAAGGGGCTAAGAGCTCCGAAAGCTTGTGTGGCTTTTGCTACCAAATAAACCTGTTGGACTTTAACCTGGTGTTGTTAAACTTCTTAAGATGTGTTTCAACAGGGTAGGGTATAAAAGTCACACGATAAGAACTCTTTCTCCGCAGAGATAGCTCTTTCTGGGAGTTCATGTCTCTCATTCCAACTATATTAAAATCTGCTGTACAGAGGAATTAGGAGCGAGAGTCGGCAATTCAGCCCTTTGAGCCCGCTCTGCAAATCAATATGATCATGGCTGATCTCCATTCCATTCCAACTCCCCTTCCCTGCCTTTTCCCCATAGTCCTTTATCCCACTTTTGATCAAATATTTACCTATCTCTTTCTTGAATCCATTGATTCTGTATCCACTGCACTCTGGAGCAGTGAGTTCCATAGATTCACAATCCTCTGTGAGAAGTAGCTGTTCCTTATCTCTGTCTTGAACCTGCTCCCCCCCCCCCCTTACTCTACAACTATGACCTCTTGTCCTAGACTGTTCTAGAAGAGGGAACATTTGGTTAACATTTATTTTATCAATCTCATTGAGTATTTTATAAACACCAATCAAATCCTCTCTTCTTCTGTACTCAAGCGAGTACAAGCCCAAGCTATTCATAGAAACATAGAAAAACTACAGCACAAAACAGGCCCTTCGGCCCCACAAGTTGTGCCGAACATATCCCTACCTTTTTAGGCCTACCTGTAACCCTCCATCCTATTAAGTCCCATATACTCATCCAGGAGTCTCTTAAAAGACCCTATTGAGTTTGTCTCCACCACCACTGACGGCAGTCGATTCCACTCGCCCACCACCCTCTGTGAAAAACTTACCCCTAACATCTCCCCTGTACCTACCCCCCAGCACCTTAAACCTGTGTCCTCTCGTAGCAGCCATTTCCACCCTGGGAAAAAGCCTCTGAGAGTCCACCCGATCTATGCCTCTCAACATCTTGTATACCTCTATTAGGTCTCCTCTCATCCTACGTCTCTCCAAGGAGAAAAGACCGAGCTCCCTCAGCCTATCCTCATAAGGCATGCCACTCAATCCAGGCAACATCCTTGTAAATCTCCTCTGCACTTTTTCAATCTTTTCCACATCCTTCCTGTAATGAGGCGACCAGAACTGAGCACAGTACTCCAAGTGGGGTCTGACGAGGGTCTTATATAGCTGCATCATTATCCCCGGACTCCTAAACTCAATCCCTCGATTGATAAAGGCCAGCATGCCATACGCTGCCTTAACCACCTCCTCCACCTGCGGGGCCGATTTCAGAATCCTATGGACCCGGACCCCAAGGTCCTTCTGATCCTCTACAGTACAGTCTTTCCCTTTATATTGTACTCCTTCATCCCATTTGACCTACCAAAATGGACCACTATGCATTTCATAGAATTCATAGAAACCCGACAGTGCAGAAGGAGGCCATTCGGCCCATCGAGTCTGCACCGACCACAATCCCACCCAGGCCCTACCCCCACATATTTACCCGCTAATCTACGCATCTCAGGACTCTAAGGGGCAATTTTTAACCTGGCCAATCAACCTAACCCGCACATCTTTGGACTGTGGGAGGAAACCGGAGCACCCGGGGGAAACCCACGCAGACACGAGGAGAATGTGCAAACTCCACACAGACAGTGACCCGAGCCGGGAATCGAACCCGGGATCCTGGAGCTATGAAGCAGCAGTGCTAACCACTGTGCTACCGTGCCGCCCCTGCATTTATCTGGGTTGAAGTCCATCTGCCACTTCTCCGCCCAGTCTTGCATCCTATCTATGTCCCTCTGTAACTTCTGACATCCCTCCGGACTATCCACAACCCCACCAACCTTTATGTTGTCGGCAAACTTACCAACCCATCCCTCCACTTCCTCATCCAGGTCATTTATGAAAATGACAAACAGCAAGGGTCCCAGAACAGATCCCTGGGGCACTCCACTGGTGACTGACCTCCATTTAGAAAAAGACCCATCTATACCCACTCTCTGCCTTCTGCAGGCAAGCCAGTTCTGGATCCACAGGGCAGCAGCCCCTTGGATCCCATGCCCTCACTTTTTCTAGAAGCCTTGCATGGGGGACCTTATTGAACGCCTTGCTAAAATCCATATAAACCACATCTATCGCTTTCCCTTAGTCAATGTGTTTAGTCACATTTTCGAAGAACTCCACAGGCTCGTAAGGCACGATCTGCCTTTGACAAAGCCATGCTGAGTATTCTTGAGCATACTAAACCTCTCTAAATGCTCATAAATCTTGCCCCTCAGGATCTTCTCCATCAGCTTACCAACCACTGAGGTTAGACTCACCGGTCAGTAATTTCCTGGGCTATCCCTGTTCCCCTTCTTGAAAATAGGAACCACATCTGCAATCCTCCAGCACCTCTCCCGTCTCCATCGATGACGCAAAGATCATCACCGGAGGCTCATCAATCTCTTCCCTCGCCTCCCACAGTAACCTGGGGTACATCCCATCCGGACCCGGCGACTTATCTATCTTGATGCCATTCAAAGATTCCAGCACAACCTCTTTGTTAAATTCCACATACTCAATCTTTTCAGTCCACCGCAGGCCCACAGTACATCCACCCACGTCCTCTGTGAAAACCGAGGCAAAATACTCATTAAGCACCTCTGCCATTTCTACTGGTTCCGTACAGATTTTCCTGCCTTCACCTTTTATAGGCCCTATTCCTTCACGTCTCATCCTTTTACTCTTCACATATTTATAGAACGCCTTAGGGTTTTCCTCAATCGTTCCTGCCAAGGCCTTCTCGTGACCCCTTCTGGCTCTCCTAATTTTCTTCTTTAGTCCCTTCCTACAAGCCGTATACTCTTCTAAATCCCTATCTTCGCCAAGCTCTCTGAACCTTTTGTACACTTTCCTTTTCTTCTCAACTAGGTCGCGCACAGCTTTCGTGCACCACAGTTCCTTTAACCGACCAACTCCTCCCTGTCTGCTCGGAACGTTGTCCTGTAGAACCCTAGACAGACATTCCTTGAAAAACTGCCACCTCTCTTCAGTACGTTTCCCTGAAAATACCTTCTTCCAGTTCACTCCTCTAATTTGCTGCCTTATTTTCCCCTTACTCCATATAAACGCTTTCCTAGCTTGCCTGATCCCCTCTTTTTCCAATGCAAGCGTAAAGGAGATAGAGTTATGATCGCTATCCCCAAGATGCTCTCCCACTGAGATCTGACATCTGTCCAGGTCCATTGGTCAGTATCAGATCAAGTACAGCCTCTCCTCTTGTCGGCTTGTCCTGTGTCAGGAAACCCTCCTGAACACACCTAACAAACTCCTCCCCATCCAATCCCCTTACCCTCGGGATATTCCAATCTATGTTTGGGAAATTAAAGTCTCCCATCACAACAACTCTGCTATTACTGCATCTCTCCAGGATCTGTTTCCCTATCCGCTCCTCCACCTCCCTGTTACTATTGGGCGGCCTATAGAAAACTCCCAGCAAAGTGATCGACCCCTTCCCACTCCGAACTTCCACCCACAGAGACTCTGTCGACAATCCCTCCACAGCTTACACCTTCTCTACAGCTGTGACACTATCCCTGATCAGCAGTGCCACTCCACCCCCTCTCTTGCCTCCCTCCCTGTCCTTCCTGAAACATCTGAATCCCGGCACCTGGAGTATCCAGTCCTGTCCCTGAGACATCCAAGTCTCCGTAATGGCCACCACATCACACTTCCAGGCATCGATCCACGCTCTGAGCTCATCCCCTTTATTCACTATACTCCTGGCATTAAAGTAAACACATCTCAATCCTTTGGTCTGAGCTCTCCCCTTCTCTATCCCCCGTCTATCCTCCCTCTTGCACTGTCTATAACCCTTCTCTGTTTGCAAGCTAACTTCCTTGCTCCCAGTCACCTCGTCTCGATCCCCTCCCCCCAACCACTGCTCCTCAAATGATAGTCCCTTCAAACCTGGGATCAATCTGGTGAACTTCTTCTGAACTGCCTCCAGTGCCATCACATTCCTCCTCAAAGAAGGTGACTAAAACTGAACGTAATACTCCCAAGTGTGGTCTCACAATCTCTTTATACAATTATAACAACACTTCTCTACTTTTATATCTAGACCCTTTGCAATAAATGCTAAGATTCCATTTGCCTTCCTTATAATATTCTGCACCTGCATACCTGCCTTCTGAGACTCATGCACAAGGGCACCCAGATCCCTCTGCATAGACACCTTTTGAATCTGTTTCCCATTTAAATAGTAATTTGCTCTTTTATTTTTCTGGCCAAAATGGATAACCTTGCATTTATCCACGTTAAACTCCACCTGCCAGATTGTGGCCCATTCCCCCAGCCTTTCAATATCCATTTGTACGTTTTTCATCTCCTAATCACAGCCTGCTTTCCCACCTATTTTCGCATCCTCAGCAAATTTTGCTATGCCCCTGCTTGTAGATCATTGATATAGATGGCAAATAGTTGTGGTCTGAGAACAGAACCTTGCGGGACCCCACTAGTTACACATCGCCAACTGGAGAAGGACCCATTTATCCCAGCCCTCTGCTTTCTATCAGTCAGCCAATCCTCAATCCAAGCCACTACTCTACCCCCAACCCCCTGGGATCTAACCTTCTGGATCAGTCTCTTGTGTGGTACCTTATCAAATGCCTTCTTGAAGTCCATATAGATCACATCCACAGGATCCCCGATATCTATCTTGCTGGTTACATCCTCAAAAAATTCTAGCAGGTTTGTCAAACAAGACTTGCCCTTCAGAAAACCGTGCTTACACTGGTGAATTGAGCTCTGCTTTTCCAGATGGTCAGTCACCTCTTCCTTAATGGTTGACTCCAGCAACTTTTCCATCACAGAAGTCAAGCTGATTGGTCTATAGTTTCCCACTTTCAGCCCCTCTCCTTTCTTGATTAAGGTCATCACATTAGTATGTTTCCAGTCTACCGGTACCTTTCCAATCCAGGGAATTTTGGAATATCATAACTATTCAATCCACTATCTCTGCTGTCAACCCTTTAACACTCTGAGGTGTAGGCCATCAGGTCCTAGGGACCTATCTACTTTTAAACCCTCAGTTTATTGAGTATCTTCTCCCTGATAGTAATTTCACCGAGGTATTTCACTGTATTAACTGCAGTTTTTCAGACAGAATTACTATCTTTTCTGCATCCAGCCGAGGTCTCATTGTGCTTTCTTTGTTTCTCGGTCACCCTCAATTCAGCAATCGCCCTCTCTAAAGTATAGACCCCAATAGATTTTCTCCACAACCACCACTATTTATTCAACCATGTTTTTCCAAGTATCAGTTCATTGTGTCCTGATTATTACAACTTTAACAGGAGAAATTCGAGATTGGACAAGTAACATTGGAGATCATTGGTAGAATTGAACAATAAGAGAGGACATTAAACTCTGATGGGAGTTGTCGCCTAGTCCTGATAAGCACAATGAGGTGACGTGTATGTTACAGGAATTCCTCCCTCTTTCCTCACACTGTTACTATCCCAGTCTATATTAGACACATAGAAAAATAGAAGATCGGAGCAGGAGGAGGCCATTTGGCCCTTTGAGCCTGCTCCGCCATTCATTACGATCATGGCTGATCATCCAACTCAATAGCCTAATCCTGCTTTTGCCCCATAACCTTTGATCTCATTCGCCCCAAGTGCCTCTTGAATACATTCAATGTTTTGGCATCAACTACTTCATGTTGTAATGAATTCCACAGGCTCACCACTCTTTGGGTGAAGAAATGTCTCCTCACCTCCGTTCTAAATGGTCTACCCTGAATCCTCAGACTGTGACCCCTGGTTCTGGACTCCCTCACCATTAGGAATATCCTCTCTGCAGCTACCCTGTCTAGTCCTGTTAGAATTCTATAAGTCTCTATGTGATCCCGCCCCCCCTCATTCATCTCAACTCCAGCAAAAACAATCCTAACCTAGTCAATCTGTCCTCACACATCAGTCCTGCCATCCCCAGAATCAGCCTGGTAAACCTTCGCTGCACACTCTCGAGAGCAAGAACACCCTTCCTCAGAAAAGGAGACCGAAACTGCACACAATACTCTAGGTGTTGCCTCACCAAAGTCCTGAACAGTTGGAACAACACATCCCTGCTCCTGTACTCGAAACCTCTCGCAATGAAGGCCAACATACCATTTGCCTTCTTTACCGCCTGCTGCACCTGCATGCTTACCTTCAGTGACTGGTGCACAAGGACACCCAGGTCTCGCTGCACACCCCTCTCCCAATTTACAGCCATTCAGGTAGTAATCTGCCACCTTGTTTTTGCTTCCAAAGTGAATAACTTCACATTTATCCAAATTATACTGCATCTGCCATTGATTAGCCCACTCACCCAACCTGTCCAGATCATTCTGAACGATGTCTCACCCACCTTGGTATCATCTGCAAACTTTGAGATGTTACATTTTGTTCCCTCATCCAAATCATGAATATATATTGTGAATAGCTGGGGTCCCAGCACCGATCCCTGTGGCACCCCACTAGTGACTGCCTGCCAATTTGAAAAGCATTCTTAACTCCTCCTCTTTGTTTCCTCTCTGCCAACCAGTTTTCTACCCGTCTCAATACTTTTCCCCAATCCCATGTGCTTTAATCTTGCATGATAATCTCTTGTGCGGGACTTTGTCAAACACTTTCTGAAAGTCCAAATATACCACATCCACTGGCTCCCCTTTGTCAACTCGACTAGTTACATCTTCAAAGAATTCCAACAGATTTGTCAAGCATGATTTTCCCTTCATAAATCCATGATGACTCTGTCTAATCCTGCCACTGCTTTCTAAATGCTCTGCTATAAAGTCCTTGATAATGGATTTGAGGATTTCCCCCACGACCAATGTTAAGCTTACTGGCCTATTATTTCCTCGTTTTCTCTCTACCTCCCTTTTTTGAATATTGGAGTGACATTAGCTACCCTCCTTTCTGCAGGGACTGTTCCAGAGTCTATAGGATCCTGGAAAATGACCACCAATGCATCCACTATTTCTGGAGCCGCTTCCTTAAGTACTCTGGGATGTAGACTATCAGGCCTTGGGGATTTAACCGTCTTTAACGCCATCAATTTTCCCAGCACCATTTCTCTACTAATATTGATCTCCCTCAGTTCTTCCCTCTCTCTAAATTTTGCATTCTCCAACATTTCTGGCATCTGATTTGTGTCGTCTTTTGTGAAGACAGAACCAAAGTATGTATTCAGTTGCTCGGCCATTTCTTTGTCTTCTATTATATATTCCCCTGTTTCTGTCTGTAGGGGACCTACATTTATCAACCTCTTTCTCTTTACATATCTATATAAACTCTTCGTCTCTGTCTTTATGTTCTCTGCAAGCTACTTGCGTACTGTATATTCCCCTTCTTAATCAATCCCTTGGTCCTTCTTTGCTGAATTCTAAACTGCTCCCAATCCTCAGACCTATTATTTTCCCTGGCTCAATCTGTATGCTTCTTCCTTGGATCGGATACTTTCTCTAATTTCCTTTGTAAGCCATGGATTGGCCCTCTTACCCATTTTGCTTTTGTCCAGACGGGAATAAACGGTTGCTGCAGTTCCCCATGCGTTCCTTGAATGTTTGCCATTGCCTTTCCACTGTCATTCCTTTAAGTAACTCTCCCCAATGTATCTTAGGATAATTAAAGTCTCTCATTCTCTGATGTGTGTGTGTAAATTCTCGCTCTCTCCTTCCCACTATTTGGTGATCTATAGTTTACACCCAGTAGTGTAATCACTCCTCTATTCTTCCCATCACTCTCTCCAGTTTGATTGTAATTTTCCACCCTCCAGTACATTACCTTTTTCCAGTACTGGGAGTTTCTGTAATCAGTCCTCCCACCCATGTTTGCCTCTTGAGAAACCTCCTGCCTCCCATCACTACTGCCACAAGTCTATTCTGAGATATTGTGAGGATTAATCTCTTCTGTAGGTGACGAGAAAGGACTTTGGAATGATGAGTAATTCCAATATCTGCAGCAAGTTACAAGCTGCATTGATTTAATCCAGATAAACATCCCAAAGTGTTTCACAGGAATGTAATCCCCGTCATACTGAATATTTCTAACCTACATCATGCTCTGCTCAGACTCTCCCTCATCACACACTGGAATTCAGTCTGGGACAGGGTTTGATACAATGGTTTCTGACTGAGCAGACACTGTGGTTACTCATTGATCTCCTCATTCCCTCCACAGATGGAACATTCCGATTGACTGCAGGATCTCCAGAGGGAATCAAGCTCGGTTTGATTGGTGGAATTATTTTTGTTCCCATCGTTCTGATTGCTGCATTTATTGGTGTGGTTGTGAGGAAGAGGAGAGGTAGGAAATGAGGACAGGGCACTCACTCACTCACTCACTCACTCACTCACTCACTCGGGCTGTGAGGAACGGGGCCAGTAGGAAATGAGGAAAGTGTCACTCGCTCACTATCGAGTTGAGGAAGGAGTGAAGTAGGAAATGAGAGCAGGGAGGGGGGAGGCCATTACAGGGACTATGGTTAGTAGAGAAGGGGTGCTGTTGTCTGTACTGGGTTTGAGGGCTGAAAGTGAGAGGGGTGTGAAGGAAGAGATGTGACTGAGGGGAGGGGAGTATGGTGTTTGTAGCTGAAGGTGCCGTTGGGTGTATACGGTAATTTTGTGTGGGCGAGGTGAGGCTATCAGGTTTTTAGTTTATAATTGAGATTCCCTTTTCCTGTCTATTATAGGAGGACAGAAGAATTCTGCTTACAGTCCAGCAAATCGTAAGTGTACAAATGGCCCAATTGTGAGCCTGTGCATGTGTATGTCCCTGCCTGGAGAGAAGAGGGTTACTCTGCCTCTCAGATTCTCCGCACGCCCACTCTCCCCCCCCCCCCCCCCGTCTCTGTCACTCTTTATCTCTCACTGCCCTGTATTTTGTGTTTCTCTCACCTTGTCTCTATCTTTCTCCCGTCAGTCTATGTGCTGTTCTCTTGTCTGCTTCTTTCACTCACTGTCGTTCTGCCTCTTACACACTCACTCGATCCCTCTGTGTTCTCTAGACAGAACATTCACCACATTGTGAAATGTTTGACAGAATTTCTTCTTTTCACAGCTGCTGAGAAAGGAGATTCATTGTCAGACTCATCAGTCTCTGCCTGCAATGGCGAGTCGCTCACTGCAGATTGACACCAGCTGCAACTCCACCAAACTAGGTTATCAACAGCAGGAACGGTGAGCCTGGGATATTGGAAGATACCAGACTGAATTTCATTACAGTCTTGTTCTTCTGGCAGTAAAGATATTTCAATAAAGCAATAAAATAACTCGCTTCACAAAGTAAATCAAAGAAATAGGTTTAATAAAGAAACTTCATTACACCAACTCTTGGGCTACACCCTGGGTCACACAAGCCCCATCTGCTTTCCTTTTATACTGGATCAGCTGACCACTACATCATTTTACCATTGGTTACATTGTCTGCTAGGTCAGCTGACCCTCAGCATGTTACCATTGGTTATGTTATAACAGATTCCAATGTTATCGTTGGTTACATTAGAACAAGTCTCGCTGCTTTTTCACTTGATGCTTCTATAGATTTCCAACTCAGTGAAAGCTGAGATCCACCAGCCAGTGTGTAAGACACAAGCTCCAGTGATGGAGGGAATAACTTTGACAGATGATGATATTACAGAGATAGGAATAGATTGTAGAGAATGACTGATGGAAAATGGTGAATGACAGTTATGATGCATGTTGAGATATGTGACCAGGCTGAACGAGAGAATCTGTGGAAATTCACCTTGCCTCCCTGCGATCCTGTGGAAATGTGGTGATTCAGAAAAGCTAAGGATGAAAGGACACTAAGTGTGACATAGGTGTGAGATTGAAGAGCAGGCTGAATTAAAACCACTTCAAACACACAATTCGCTGCGTTGTTTTGTAAAAATGAGTTGACTGAAGAAACACGTGATGTTCAGTGTAGAAACAGAAGATTGAGACAATCAGATCCCCCTCTGAAACTACCACTGAGTGAGGATGTATTAGCAATAACAAGAGCAAAAAGATCCAGAGACACGATTGAGATTGTATTTGCCGGCTGAATTTTAAATTTTTCACTCCCAAGTTGTGTTAATTTCTGTAACATAATGAATATTCAACACTGTTTTAATAAAACATGGAACTATTGTTTGTGTCTGTTTCTCATTCCACTCAGAAAGTTGTTTAAACCCAGCCTCACAGGATTAATGAGAAAAGCCAAAACCATAAGCCGTACCATAGAATCCCTACAGAGACCGTTTGGCCCATCAAGTCTGCACTGACTCTCCAAAAGAGCATCTTACCAGGCTGCCCCACTGCAATAGCCGTAACCCTGTGCATTTACCATGGCCAATCCACCGAACCTACATATGTCTTCACATTGACCATGCAATTTAGCATAGTCAATCTATCCAAGCTGCACATCTTTGTCTGATGCATATAGTTTGATGTGCTGACTTCCCCTTTAGAGTATGGGTCAGGTGACCCATGGGCAATTGATCCACCCAGTGTAGGACGCTGTGGACAGTCTCAGAGCTGACTGCGAATGAGTGCAGATCTTCAATAAACAGCTCCCAGTATTCAAGCCTACCTAAGATTCTTTGTGAAATAAAGTTTATTTATTAGTCACAAGTAGGCTGACAACACTGCAGTGAAATTACTGTGAAAGTCCCCTAAATTCTCCCTCAGTGTACCCGAACAGGCACCGGAGTGTGGCGATATCAAATCAAGTTGCCACTCTCCGGTGCCTGTTCGGGTACACTTAGGGAGAATTTAGCATAGCCAATGTACCGAACCAACACATCTTCTGGACTGTGGGAAGAAACCCACACAGCCAGAGGTGAATGTGCAGACTTCGCACAGACAGTGACACAAGGCGGGAATCGAACCCGGGTCCTTGGTGCTGTGATGTAGCAGCACTAACCACTGTGCGGCCCCTTAGTTCGCAGCAATAATACAGAATACTTCCGACTGTGGGAGGAAATGAGCACCCATAGGAAACCCATGTAGACACGGTGAGAACATGCAAATTCCACACAGTCAGCCAAGGTCAGAATTGAACTCAGGTCCCTGGCAATGTGAGCCAGCAATGTTTACCACTGTGCCACCCTGCCACCTGATTCTCTTGGAGGTTGTGCCCGCTGTATGGTTTACAGAGTTCACTCGGTCAGCAGCTGAGCCCAGGACAAACCCCAGTGTGTAATATCCCATTGGAAAATTCACCTCTTCCCCAGCCTCTGTCGCGCTTTGATCAGAAGACACTTTCTGGTAGACAAATGTCCTGAAGACACTGCAGAAATTCACACCCTTTCTGAGAAAAACTTAACCCAAGCTCTATTAAACTTTCGCTCCCAGAATTTACTACAGGCTTGTCTATTCCAGGGATTCTCAACCAGAAGTAAGAAGATTTCAAGGGAAATATTTGAAAAGTCTGATGTGAGTGTTTAATATCAGTGATCAGACACAGGATGGTGCTGCCACCCAATCCTTTCCCCAGGAACTGAAGCTGTAACAGTGTCGCATTGAGCAGAGTTTCAGTCTCTGCTTTATTCAGATTAAGAGAGTCACCGAATGTTCCGCCCATTGAAGTAGACAGTGCCTGAAAACTGATCCAGAGGCAATTCCGGGAGTTCCTCATGCTGAACTAGACAGTGACAGAAAACTGTTCCAGTGGCAATGTCTCTTTACCTGTTGACAGAACCAAGGGTTATATAGCTCCTTCCTGAGTTTCAGCGTTTCACTTTTAGTCAGAGAATGGGAAAAACATTTGCAACTGAATAGCAGTTGAGGGAATAGTCATTCTCTGGTTCATTCCCCTGTGACGATACTGTGCCTTTAAGAAATGCATTTGTCATGTTTTTTTTAATACTTTTCCAATTCAATCAAATCAAATCCAATTCAGAGTCTCAACAAGTTGAGACATTTCAGATCCAGGCTGACAAGACAGGACGGGAGACCAAAACCACCCTGTCCTGGGCCTGATCTACATGAGTCAAGCTGATTGGAGAAGGGGGAGGATCCTCCTCCAAGACTTGAGCTCATTTGCATCTTAGCCAAAAGGCTTGAGTGCAACATGTTTTTAGCCGACTCTTCCATTTATCGGTGCTGCTGGGCCCATATCTGGCAGCCCAGTAATGGTACTGCAGCAGTATAATTTCTATAATGTTTGTTTTAATTTGGACTCTTGTTGTTTTGGTGGTCCCCCTGGGTATTTGCAGTGTAGGATGTGATTAGGTTGATTGACAGATAAGGTTGAATGACTGGGTGGAGCTTGGTTTACACAGAACATTCAAGCTTCGTTGCTATTTTGATGCTGCTTGGAGTTGGTGGAGAGCCGTGCCTTTCTTTTCCCCCTCTGTGAAGTTGGAGACTTGAATCTGCCAGGAAATAAGTCTCTTTCGTTGAGAAGGTGCTGGTTGGAAGCTGCAGAGTCAGATCGCCCTTTAAACTCTGAAGTTTGGAGACTGGGAGTTGCCTGACACTATGTTTACTTCTCTGAAGTTCTGCTGTTTGAGGCTATATCCTCCTCTGATCTCTATCCAGAAGTGTTAAAAGGCTGGAAATCTAGCCACATGAGCATATTTTGTTTTTGTGCCAACTAATTGTGAAGAAGGGTGTATATCTATGGGGATATTGCTTTAAATTGGAACTATAGAGATTGCTAGTTGTTAAGAATCTTACTTTGTCTTGTTGAAATATTTTAATTGGTAAACGGTGTGCTAAGTGTTTTTGCTGTATTCTAACTGTGCTCTTAAATAATATTTGATTTGATAAAAGTGGGTCAATTGAATCATACCTGGAGCAAAACACCTTATGCTCACCCTACTGTCATAATCAAAAGTAAAAGTTGGGGTCTAGCCTAACTTCGTAATATACCTTGGAGTTTCTGATCTGGTCCCTAACACCCCAGAGTAATGACCAATCAGTCGACTTGCCTGATTTGAATTTGAACAAAGCTTGGCAGTTAACAGTTCCGTGCTGCATTCTACAAGACAATGCCTCCACCAATCAGAGCCCACTTGCCAACCAATCAGCACTCTTCTGATGCAGTACAAGTTGTTGTCCCCCAGTTACAGTTGGGTCATTTCTTCCGAATATTTTTGATGAGAGTAAGACGGCAGGCTTAGATAGCATGTCTCTCTTTTCACCAAGACCCTGTATTTACTGTTGGACATGAGACAGCCCAGACACTGCCCATTGGAGAAAGGATGGTGGAGGATTAAATTTACATCATCTAGCAATTTAGCAGCTGAGAACAGGATCTGGCCAGATCTGGTGATGGATGGTAAACCAGTTCATCAACATATCAGTTCCCATTCCTATCTCTTGTACTTAAGAAAATGAATATAAAGTCTGTACCCAGGGAAAGGGTCAGGATGAGAGGGGATTGGTTTTATTGGGGACTCGGACATCTCAGGTGGGGGTGAGTAAATCAGTAGCTGCAGAAATGTTGTGGTGAACGGAGGTGTAAAGGCCGAGTGTGTTGGGATTTGGAGAGTGCGGTTGTTAGTGAATTGGGGAATAGTTTATTCCAGGGATGGATACAGAAGGTGGAGCTGGAATGTGGGAGGAGGTGTGGGTGCTGAGTAATACATGGAAGTGATCAGAGACGGTCTCCTCTGTGATTGATATGATATGAATAGTGAGACCAGGTGAAGTGGGCAAGCAAGGAAACTTCTGGAAAGACAATTATTTCTCACATACAATCTACACTTTGTCAGCATTAATTACTGACAGACAAATTCAAATCGTGATGCTGTCAGCTCATTACTGGAGTGTTTGGAATGGATCCAATCTGGTTGTTGATGAAAAGAAAGGGGTGGCCCACAAAATGGCATCAGAATTTGTAGTGATTGCATCGCGACAAAGGGTCAAAGTTCCAATCACCAAACCCTCATCTTTTACAGCCCCACTGGCCTAATGGATAAGGAGCTGTCTTCCTAAACCAGGGATTGTATGTTCAAGTCCTATCCGGGGTGGAGTAAAGTTTGATCTCGAAACAAATGTCAAAGCTCCTCCTCTCGACATTGTCACATTCTGTGACAATCAGATAACTTTCTGTTTAACCTCCCAACCAATCTGGGCAGTTCCTGTTCAACCTCCTTCTCACTCTGTCATTGGCTTTCCACTGACACAAAACAATGCAATGTTTCTCCCAAGTTGTGCACCATCCCAACACTCGAGGAACAATGGCCCAAAACCCCTGGAGAGTCGGAGGCTGGATGTCCCTCAGACGATGTACTACAGGATCCCTTGAATATCTCAACACAACAGAAATTGATGTTAAGTGTGAATATGTGCTGGGCAATTCGTCTGCTCTCAGATTCTCAGAGAAACCTGCAGCTTTGAGTTAAATTGAGAGACTTTGGAGGGGCTGATTACCCTGGCAGACAAAAACAATTCTATTCCCACTCCTGGTTAACTGGTGCCAGACCCCACTCTCCGTCCAATTTCCCTTTGACCAAACCTGATTGCCCTTACCTCCCAACTCCCTCTCCACCCAAATTATCTGACCCAACCATCATCCTACCCCACCCTCCTACTATCCAGTTGCCACCGTTTGCCCTAGCCATTACCCACCTGACCTACTTAGCTCACAACCATATCACACACTATTACCTATCATACCCCTTACCTTACCATCCTTCCCCTTCATCTTCCCTACTGTTTGTCTCACCCACCCTTCCCCAGGGCACTTGTTTTGCCAAATCTGCCATTTTACCCCCTTATCTCACCCCACCCTACAACTTCACCAGCCCTACCTTCCTTACCATTTACCTTACCCAGCCTAACCTCCACGCACTTATCTCACCCACCCTTACCCACTTACCTTACCCAACCTAACCTCCACGCACTTATCTCACCCACCCTGACCCACTTACCTTACCCAGCCTGACCCCCACGCACTTATCTCACACACCCTGAGCC
Organism: Mustelus asterias; assembly: GCF_964213995.1. Classification (NCBI taxonomy): domain Eukaryota; kingdom Metazoa; phylum Chordata; class Chondrichthyes; order Carcharhiniformes; family Triakidae; genus Mustelus; species Mustelus asterias. Next base: position 43,430,695 of record NC_135808.1, read on the forward strand.
AATTGCCTCATGTACTCGATATATTTAACCATTAAACTCCGCTTCATAGCTAGGCAAGAAGATTTGGAACAGTTCAACTATTTACTGACCAGAATGCAGCATCTCACTTCACATAAAGATGGCATGGCTTATCTCCCACCAACCATCCAGCACCATGAAGTGTCAATTCCATATCTAGTATGTTCGATATTTTTGGAGAAGCCAGAATCAGAGGTCCATGCCAGAAATGTGGAGCTCAGGCAGAAATGGAGAAGTGGCGAACAATTGGTTATTGCTGGTTGGAAGATACCAGCCAAATTATCCAGGATTTCCGATCTCCGGATGGATCCCAAAGATTTGCCAGGCATCCACAGAAGTCCCCATGAACCAACTATGGAAATTACTGGGAAGTCTGGAGTTCCGGCAGCTCATTTCCTTGCCTCTCAAACCTCCCTCCAAGCTCTGAGTTAGAGTCAGACTTACTTACCAGAATGCCCAGAGAAAGTTAGAAATATTAAAACAATTTCTAACTCTGGGTAATTACAGAACATGACTCCCCCTGACTAGCCGACTACCTCTGCGGACCCTACCAAAGTCCGTCCTTCATATGATTACGCTCCCCAACCGGCCAAACACCTTAACCTGCTATACCCATTCACCCATCCAGCCACCTGCCATCTTTCCCCTTCACCCATCAACATGCCTACCAAACCGCTCACCCACTTACCTGTGACACAACTTCTCCTGCCATATAGTTGTTGCTGTAATTCACTATTCATCTGCCCGCTCATCCAATTACCTGCCACCATTCACCCTCACCAAATTACCAGCCACATGCCCCCCGACCCAGTTACCTGACAGACTTACCTTCTCTCCACAGCTTCACAATGTAGTTTGGGCGCATTTATACTCACTGAGATATGACAACTGCTGGTAAAAAAGCAGTAAGAAGTCTCACAACACCAGGTTAAAGTCCAACAGGTTTATTTGGTGGTAAATACCATAAGCTTTCGGAGAACTGCTCCTTCGTCAGATGGAGTGGAAATGTGCTCTCAAACAGTGCAAACAGACAAAATCAAGTTGCAGAATACTGATTAGAATGCGAATCCTACAACCAGCCAGGTCTTAAAGGTACAGACAATGTGGGTGGAGGGAACATTAAACACAGGTTAAAGAGATGTGTATTGTCTCCAGACAGAACAGCTAGTGAGATTCTGCAAGCCCAGGAGGCAAGCTGTGGGGGTTACTGATAATGTGACATAAATCCAACATCCCGGTTTAGGCCGCCCTCATGTGTGCGGAACTTGGCTATCAGTTTCTGTTCAGCGACTCTGCGCTGTCATGTGTCGTGAAGGCCGCCTTGGTGAACGCTTACCTGAAGATCCAAGGCTGAATGCCCGTGACTGCTGAAGTGCTCCCCCACAGGAAGAGAACAGTCTTGCCTGGTAATTGTCGAGTGGTGTTCATTCATTCGTTGTCGTAGCGTCTGCATGGTTTCCCCAATGTACCATGCCTCGGGACATCCTTTCCTGCAGCGTATCAGGTAGACAATGTTGGTCGAGTTGCAAGAGTAGGTACCGTGTACCTGGTAGATGGTGTTCTCACGTGAGATGATGGCATCCGTGTCGATGATCCAGTACATCTTGCAGAGGTTGCTGTGGCAGGGTTGTGCGGTGTTGTGGTCACTGTTCTCCTGAAGGTTGGGTAGTTTTCTGTGGAAAATGGTCTGTTTGAGGTTGCGTGGTTGTTTGAAGGCAAGAAGTGGGGGTGTGGGGATGGCCTTGGCGAGATGTTCGTCTTCATCAATGACTTGTTGAAGGCTCCGGAGGAGATGCCGTAGCTTCTCCGCTCCGGGGAAGTACTGGACGACGAAGGGTACTCTGTCCACCGTGTCCCGTGTTTGTCTTCTGAGGAGGTCAGTGCGGTTTTTCGCTGTGGCGCGTCGGAACTGTTGATTGATGAGTCGAGCGCCATATCCTGTTCTTATGAGGGCATCTTTCAGCGTCTGGAGGTGTCTGTTGTGATCCTTCTCATCCGAGCAGATCCCGTGTATTCGGAGGGCTTGTCCGTAGGGGATGGCTTCTTTAACGTGTTTAGGGTGGAAGCTGGAGAAGTGGAGCATCATGAGGTTATCCGTGGGCTTGCGGTACAGTGAGGTGCTGAGGTGACCGTCCTTCATGGAGATGCGTGTGTCCAAGAATGCAACCGATTCCGGAGAGTAGTCCATGGTGAGTCTGATGGTGGGATGGAACTTGTTGATGTCATCATATAGTTGTTTCAGTGATTGCTCACCATGACTCCAAAGGAAGAAAATATCATCGATGTATCTAGTGTATAGCATCGGTTGAAGGTCCTGTGCGGTGAAGAAGTCTTGTTCGAACCTGTGCATGAAGGATCTCCACATCATGACTACCATCGACACGGTAAAAAAGCAGGCATGGCTTGCCTTTCCCCAACACACCTGCACTACCAAAAGGGGTTCCCAAAAATACTGATACACTCCACATTTCTGAGGAGGCTCTGGTTCCGAAGAGTGGATGGGAAATGCAGAGCCGTGTAACAATCTAACAGTGGAGGCCACTCCTTGGAAGATTCGGCCCCATGGGCGAATTGAATGCTGGAATGGCTGAAGGGCTGAATGGCCTCCTCCTGTACCGATGTTGATAAGTTGTTCAGAAGATCCATGTCAAAAGACAGGGAAATGGAGCTGAGATATAGATCAGGTATCGTGGGGTTAAATTAGCCCATCCCAGTCAGATCAGGAGCCACAGAACTCAGATTCTTGGGAGATATTCCAGATCCTTGTCTGAGGTAGTCTTCAAAGTTGCAGAGGTCGATTTACCATGGTAACAACCTGGACATGAGATTCAAGGAGGCACAGACCATATCATAGAAATCATAGAAACCCTACAGTACAGAAAGAGGCCATTCGGCCCATCGAGTCTGCACCGACCACAATCCCACCCAGGCCCTACCCCCATATCTACCCACTAATCCCTCCAACCTACGCATCTCAGGACACTAAGGGCAATTTTTAGCATGGCCAATCAACCTAACCCGCACATCTTTGGACTGATAGATTAATCAATAGATAGATTGAAAGATGGTCGGATAGAAAAGAAGGAAGGTAGACTATTAGATAGATAGATAGATAGATAGATAGATAGATAGATAGATAGATAGATAGATAGATAGATAGATAGATAGATAGATAAAGTTTTGATTTTATTTATTATTGTCACATGTATTGGTATACAGTCAAAAGTATTGTTTCTTGCACGCTATACAACGCATATCGTACATAGGGAAGGAAAGGAGAGAATGCAGAATGTAGTGTTACAGTCATAGCTCGAGTGTAGAGAAAGATCAACTTAATGTGAGGTCGGTCCATTCAAAAGTCTAATGCAGCAGGGAAGAGATTGTTTTTGAGTCGGTTGGCACGTGACATCAGACTTTGGTATCTTTTTTTTGATGGAAGAAAGTGGAAAAGAGTAACTCTGGGGTGCGTGGGGTCCTTGATTATGCTGGCTGCTTTTCCGAGACAGAGGGCAATGTAGACAGTGTCAATGGATGGGAGGCTAGTTTCCATGATGTACTGGGCTTCATTGATGACCCTTTGTAGTTTCTTGCAGTCATGGATGGATGGATAGATTGATGGCTAGATAGATAGATAGGTAAGTAGGTATATGGATAGAAAATAAATAGATGACAGAATGTATGATAGGCAGATAGATAAATAGATGGACAACAAGGTAGGCAATTCGAAAGGCAGATAGAAATAAAGAGACTGGATAAGAGAGAAAATTGAGATGAATAGGGATATAGATCTACAGAGACATACAGAGAAATATGGCCAGGCACATGGCATGGAAATAGATGTGGAATGTGAAAGAGTCAGAAAGAAAGCCGACAGAGAGAGAACAAGATAAAAAGAAAGTGAGAGAGAGATGGAAATAAAGGGATAAGGTGATGAAGAAAGGGAGAGAGAGCAGTGAGTCCACAGAGAGTGAGTAGGAGAATGCTAAATAACAAGAGACGTATGATTCTAAGGAATCAAAGAGAGAAAAAGAAAAGTGAGGGGAAGAGAGTGGTGACAGGGTATGAAAAGAGATGGGATAAGAGGAAGGGAGGGAGAAAGAAAGAGAGACAAACAGATGAGGGAGAGATAAAAGGATAAGAAGAGAAAGATAGTTTAAGTGACAGGGATGGAGAGAGAGATTAAGAGGCAGGTATGGAGAGAGAGATTAAGAGGCAGGTATGGAGAAAGGGTTTAATAATAGAGATTGAGGGAGAAAGAGTTTCGGACATTGGCATGGTGAGAGAGTTTAAAGGACAGGGATGGAGAGAGATTAAGATTAGGAATGGAAAGAGAGTTCAAGAGGCAGAAATGGAGAGAGAGCATTTAAGAGGCAGGGATGGAGAGAGAACTTAAGAACAGGGATGAAGAGAAAGTTCAAGAAACAAGGATGGAATGGAGAGAGAGTTTACAAGACAGAGAGGGAGAGAGAGACTGGAGAGAGAGTAAAAGAGAAGGGATGAAGAGTAATTTCAAGAAACAGGGATGAAGAGAATGAACTTAAGCATGGATGGAGAGTGAGCTTAAGAAAAGTGATGGAGAGAAAGTTCAAGAGACAGCGATGGATAACAAGTTCACGAATAGGGATGGCCAGTGAGAGGGAAGAGATTGAAAGTGATCTTGTGAAGGATTATTCAGAGAAAGGTATGAGCGGGGAAATTGAGTAAAGGACATAGGGATAGGTGTTGAAAAGATAATTAAAGTGAATTAGGCAGATGCTTAACAGAATGGTCGTGCATAATTAGCTTGCTTTGTTATTCCATGTCTCTGTTGAGAAGCGCAGGATCCCTTATGTATTTTAAAGCTTCAGCAACTTTCCCTGGGACTTGGTGACATTTGTATATATTGACTGCAAGTCTATATGCTCCTATACATGGTTCATGTTATCAAACCTCTTGAACATTTGCATCCAAGGAATCAGTCTGGTAAACCTTTGCTGCACACCCTCTATAGCAAGAATATCCTCCCTCAGATACGTAGACCAAAAACTAGGTGCATTCTAACCAAGACCTTGTACAATTGCAACAAGTCATCTCTGCTCCTCTACTCAAATCCTCTCGCTATGACGGCCAACATACCATTTGCCTTCTTTACTGCCTGCTGCACCTAAGTGCTTACTTCAGCAACTAGTGTACAAGGACACCCAGGTCTAGTTGCACATTCCCCTCTCTTAATTTATAGCCATTCAGATAATATCCTGTCTTCCTGTTCTTGCTACCAAAGTGGATAACCTCACATTATCCACATTTTACTGCATCTTCCATGCATTTGACCACTCACTCAGCTTTGTCCGTATCACACTGAAGCATTTCTGTATCCTCCTCACAACTCATCTTCCCACCCATCTTTAGATTATAGAATCATCGAATCCCTACAGTACAGAAGGAGGCCATTCAGCCCATCGAGGCTGTATCAACCACAATCCCACTCAGGCCCTATTCCCATAACAGCACACACTAGGGTCAATTCAGCATGGCCAATCAACCTGACTCACACATCTTTGATAAAGGTATCACCCTTGATGTGGTGTACTTCGATTTCTGAAAGGCACTTGATACAGTGCCTGAAAACAGACTTCCAGGCAAAGCTAATGTTGATGGAGTAAAGGGGAGCTCAGCAACATGTATATGAATTTGGCTGAGTGACAGGAAGCAGCGAGTAATGGTCAATGGATGCATTTTATGACTGGAACGCGGGTTACAGAGGATATATTAATTACCTGGACCTTGGCTTACATGACAGAATGCGATAACCATGTTGACTGTACAACTTCAGGACATTGGCAAATTCATGGAATGAATGGATAAATGGCAGATGAATTTCAATGTGGAGATTACTTTTTGTTAGCAGAAGATGTGTTCGCAGACAGTAGAAAAGAAATGGTACAGTTGTACAAATGGTTTACAAGCAAAGCTGTAAATGTCCATGAATCATTGAAGGTTAAGAGCGTGGATGATAAATTATCTCAAGCTTAATTAATAGTGGTCTAGAGTACAAGAGCAATACAATTGTGTTCAATTTGTAGAAAATGCACTGGTTCAGTCTCAACTGGCGTATTATCTCCAGATCTGGATGCTGCACTTTAGGAAAGATTTGAAGCCATTGGAGAAAGTGCAGAAAAGATTCACGAGAATAGTTCCAAGGATGTTCAGTCAGATAGATTGGAAAAGGTTGGGACTGTTTCCCTGGAAATGTGCAGGCTAAAATGAGATTTATTAGACGCGTTCAACACCAGGAGGTTACACACTGATCTGTGATGATAGATGACACACTGATGACAGAGAACAAGTGGTCACAAATTGAAGGCGATTTGTAAGAGAAAGAATTGGTACAAAAGGAGGAGTTTTTTTTCATTTAGTCAGTCTTTTCAGATCTAGAATGCACTGTCGGATAGTGTTGTTGTGGTAGGTTCAATATTGACACTGTTATGAAGGGGGAGGATGATCCCCTCTCTGAGAATTAACACTCAACGACTCAAAGAGAAGTACCTCCCTTCATAATCAGTTAAAGAGGGTGTGAGAAGGGGTAATATCTGTGCTTCAGCAACTTTTAGTGGTTAAATCAAAATAACTACCTGAGACTCTCTCAGCAAAGCAAAAAGGAACACTTCCTTTATCTAACTAATAGTGAACAGGTTAACTAAACTATTAACAAACCAAATAGAACACTATTCCAATGGAATGCTGTTTAGATAAATCTAATTCCCACTTCTTAACAAAAAAATAGAACTTTTAGTCAATCTGAAAATTTCAACCAGGTTTGTCATCTTCCGGAATCTTCTGTCTTCTTTGCTGATTTCTTCTGTCTTCACTATCAAGATGAGGCATTTTTTTAAAGAGATAAATGTGATATTACGCTGGCAGAGACAGTTGCTGGCTATGTGTGTGTCTCTCTCTCGAGCTGTGTGCTGTGGCAGAGGCTGGCTGGCAGAGGCAGTTGCTGCCTGGCTCTCCGGAGCTGGCTCTTCCATCCCCGATGACAGACCAAACTCCCCACAATAGGATTAGTTTACAGGTTACTAAAACATCAAAATGAAATCTGTTAGGCTGCTGTTATTCAAATGCCTAATTTAAACTGATAGATTAAAATTCAAAAACGAGCTGTCGTCTTGGCAGCAGCACTGCCGATCCTTGCGGTACAATGTTTCACTCTGTGCTCACTGTATACATGCATTTTGCACCTGCGTCTCTTTTAACTCTCTAAGCAGAGCAAAAAACACTATTTTTAAACAGAATCATGAAATTTTACAACTCTTAGCATTTTACAATTTTAAAATAATTTTACAAACACTAACTTCACAACGACACTCATTAAGGAATTGGCTATTAGCTGATAATGGGGAATGTACCAGGATAAGGGGAGAAGGCGGGGAGTGGGACAGGGTGAAGTGATCATGTGGAGAGCTGGAACTGGCTTGGCCGAATGGTCTCCTTCTGGGGGAGGGGAGGGTGGAGGTGAGGAGTGAGCATGGGGGAAGAATGTCAGAAAAAGTGGAGAGTGTTTGGGTGTGGGGAGAGAGATAGATGGGGAGGGAGGCGGGGGGATGGTGGAACCACAAGAATTGAGAGGCAGTTTAAGAGGCAGAGCTGTAGAGAAAGCTTTAGGAAAGATTTGAAGCCATTGGAGAAAGTGCAGAAAAGATTCACAAGAATAGTTCAAGGCAAATGGAACAAAAGTTTGATTAAGAAACGGGGAAAGGGAAAGTAATTTTGGGAAAGGTTAAGAGAAAAGAATGGAAGGAGAGATTGAGAAAAAGGCATAGGAGGGAGATAAAGGTAATATAGGTCAGGGGAAGAGCCAATTACAACAGGCAGGAGGTATTAAGGGAAAGGAACAGATATTGATTTGCAAAGGGAGAGAGATAGTTAAAGAAAGACAGTGAGTGGTAAATAAAGAAAGTGGGAGAGATGAGGGAGGGAGAGAAGTGGGAGCGGGGAGCGGGAGAGATGAGGGAGGGAGAGAAGTGGGGGAGAAGGTTGGGGAGGAGGTGGTGGAAGAGAGAAGGGGAGGGGGGAGGGAAATTGTTAATATCAGAGTCAGTTTTATAGAGAATAGATAAAAACAGATTTAAAGATAAAATCCTGGGGGAGAGAGAGGAATAGAGATCGGATATATTCAATTGCACTTTGAAGGTTCTTTTGAAACTACTTCTTCCACCTTTCAGATTGTAACAATTCACCTGTGAATAAAGGGCTGCACAGTGACAGAGTGGTTAGAACTGCTGCCTCTCACAGTGCCAGGGACCTGGGTTCAGCCTTGGGTAACTGTCTGGAGTTTGCACATTCTCTCTGTGTTTGCGTGGGTTTCCTCCGGGTACTCCAGTTTTCTTTAACAGTCCAAAGATGTGCAGGTTAGGTGGATCGATCATGCTAAATTGCCTCATTAAACCCGATTTTACCATTTTCATTCTAAGTGCTGAATCTGGGCCCAATTCAGATCCAACTTTGAAATCTGCTTTCAGGCACCCGAACATGCGCAGTTAGAAAAAAACAAAAAGTGCACCCCTGCCACATCGCGCCCGGACCGGTTAATGCCTCCCTCTAGCCCCCACAGACATTGCCCCACCCCCACAACATTACAGACCCACCTATCCCCCCACCCTCCGCCATCCAGAACAATCGCGGTCCCCTCCCCCTTTCCCCTCCACCGATCTCAGGCAGAGTGGCAGCGGACACCCCTTCCCCCTCACTCATCTCAGGCAGCGTGATCCACCCAGCCCCCTCCACACTACAGATATCAGGCAGAGTGATCCCCCTCACCCCCACCCCGGACCCTCCCACACAAGGCCCCATCTCCTCTGGACTCCGATGGCTGTGTGACACCTCCCTCTCTCTCCCCTGTCCCTAATCATTGAGGCACTCATCCACTCCCCACCCCGCTCCCCAGCAGCACACCTGCAAGTGCTCACTTGCTTTCCCCTCAATGCTAACAAGCAAACTGCATGGAACTTGCTGGAATGCTCTGCCAAACTGCCTGCAGCTGATCTGCCCTAACGAGGGGCAGCTCCATAAAAAACTCAAGAATGGACAGGCAGGCAGGCAGTGCAGGGAGAAAATGAGCTCATGACCATCTCCCCGATTTTCTGAGGATGACCTGGGGAGGCATCTGGATGCAGCAGAGGTGAGGCGGGACACCCTCTTCCTCCCAGGAGGACGCAGACCCAGGGGGGGTGATGGCAATGCGGCCTGGAAGGAAGTCGCCACCTCGGTCAGTGCCAGGGCAGTGGCCCCCCAAACCGTGAAGCAGTGCCGGAAAAAACTCAATGAGCTCACCCGTGCAGCAAGGGTGAGTGCTGAACCCCATTTAGCATGTTCCCCCATATCTCCCCCAGATCCTCCCATTCCCAGCATCCAGCATGCTTTCAGCTCCTGACCCCCAAGCACCTCCTTCCTTTTTCCCCAATGAGCCCCACGATGTTTGCCCTCTAAGGGTCACCACCTGATTCATCTGCATGAGTCACACCACCATTTGTTTCATGGCTCCTTCTGTCTCCACAGAAGAAGACCAAGCACAACCCCCTTGAGAGGGTGAGGACAGGGGGTGGTGAGCCAGACCTCCGGGTCCTCACCCCCTTCGAGGAGACGCGGGCTGTCAGCGACAGCATGGTCGGGCTGCCGTTCAGACGTGAGCATCTGTCATTCCTACACTCACTTTGAGGCAGCTTCCTGGGGGCACGAGTTTCAGGTGCAAGGGGCAAGGTGTAAAGGAGATGTACGAGGCATGTTTATTTGCATAGAGAGGGTAGTGGGTGCCTGGAACTCACTGCTGGGGGAGGTCGTGGATGCAGAAACGATAGGGACATTTAAGGGGCATCTCTACAGCTATCTGAATGGGATGGGAATAGAGGCATATGGAAGGGTAGGGGCAAACAAATCAGATGGGCAGCCTGGTCGCTACATGGTTGGAAGGCCAAAGGGCCTGTTCCTGTGATGTAATTTTCTGGGTTCTTTGTTCTATGTTCAATGGAGACATATGATTCATGTGTTTGGCATCCCAGATTCCTCTCCTTCCCTTGCACTTAACCTTGTGTCCTGTGTTGCAGGGACAGGTCCTGACGCCCCAGGGCCTTCTGGACCACAGGCCCCGGCTACAGCTCCCACCCATCCTGAGAACGATAGCTCGGATGAGTCCTCAGAGGATATGGGTGAAGGAACCTCCGAGGTTGGCACCATTTATCCGTCAGCTTGTACTCACAACTCACCATCGCAGAAACTGACACGTCGGTGGGTCAGTTAGTGTTGAGGCTTCTGGGTCACAACCTGGTGAGCACGACACATCTGCTGATGTACATTGGGTGGAGGAGGGAACATCCGAGGCCTCTGGCATGCGGGGGCCTGCCGGAGGTGAGGACTCAGCTGGCCCCAGGCTACATGCTGGTCCTCTGAGATCACTTCTCCCTCAGCTGCTGGAGATGCAGCAACAGAGCCAGGGAATGCAGGAGGGGCTGACGGCCACACTGGACCAACTGCGAGGCTGCTGGGAGGAGTCCCAGAGCTTTCAGGTGGACCAGCTGTTGCCTGTCTTGCATGCTTCCGAGGCCAACACTGCAAGGGTGGCGTCTGTAGTGGAAAGCCTGGGGCAGGGGATCCTCACCATGGGTGGCAGGCTCCAAGCAATGGCCGAGTCACAGCAGGTCACAGCGGAGGGACTGAGCAGGATTCTCAAGGTTCTGCGGCCCATGGCTGAGAGGCTCAAGAGCTTGCAGGAGACCCAGTGGGACTGCACTGAGGCACAGCGGGCAATGGCAGCAACCCTTGAGAAGGTGACCCAGTCTCAGAGGGCCATGGCTGAGGGCTTGCGGAGTGTGGCCCAGTGCCAGAGGGCACTTGCTGCGGCCATTGAGAAGTTGCCCACGACTCAAGTGGCCATCGCGGAGAGGTCGACCACCATGGGTAGGACGCAGGTGGTCCTCCAAGACTGGCAGTGCCAGGTGACACTGGAGCTTCTGGACCTCACTGCAGAAGCACCAGTGTCCCATGGAGTGACCCAGGGGCCAAAAGGGACCCCAAGGGAGGAGGAAGGGCTCGAGCCCATGCCAGGGCCTTCCAGCCAGGAGACTGTGGCTGTGGCAATACCTTCTGACTCCCCCCTTCCTGACACCGAGGCATCTCAGGGGCAGTGGGATGAAGAGGGTGTCATGGAAACATCCCAGACACCTGGAAGCAGACCAGGGCCCTCAAGGTTCAGGGCCTCGAGAGGACGCCCTCCTCGCGCATCACAGACCACGGGGCGAGGTAGGCAGCTGGCCCCCTCCACCTCTGATGTACATTCTGGGGAGTCACTGAGATGTAGTGGTAGGCCACGTAAGGTTAGGAAGTTGCAGTTGCACTGAGATGGCACGGGTGAAGGGCTGCACTAGTTAGAAAGAAATGTAACATTTTTGTAATTTAACATTTTCTTTTCACAAGTTTTTATGTTTCACCACAGATCATAGATACCCTACAGTGCAGAAAGAGGCCATTTGGCCCATCGAGTCTGCACCGACCACAATCCCACCCAGGCCCTACCCCCATATCCCAACATATTTACCCACTAATCCCTCTAACCTACACATCTCAGGACACTGAGGGGCAATTTTAGCATGGCCAATCAACCTAACCCGCACACCAGCTTATCTAAATGCCTTTATTGTAAATAAATGCTTTTTTTCAACACCTACCTGTGAACAAGTTGTCTCGAATATGATTCCTGCTCCATTGACGATCACCTGACGGATGCCTCATGGTGATATCAGTTGAGGTGGCCCCTCAATGCAGTGTCACTGAGAAAAGGAAGTCATTGGTCTCTCCTATCCCACGAGCGATTACCTCCCAACCCCCATCCCACCCGCCCCAGGGCCCTGTATAGGGGTTTCGGATATATTATCCACTAGACAGACATGGAGCCAGGTGCCAGCGTGCATGTGGAGCTCAGGTAGGAGTCAGACTAGTTTGCACCAGGGCATCATCATAATGGTGCTTAGCGAGTCGTCATCACCCTCCAGCCTACCAAAGAATTCACTAACACAGAGTACCCAGACCCACCACTCTGGTGTGACAATGTGCAGGATATATAGAAGGCATTTGGCGGGGGCGGGAATGGAACCCACAGTCACCATCCCCTAGCGACTGAACCGCCTGATTATCAGAGCCTCCCTTGCTGCCCTCGCATGCCTCAGCTGAGATGTCAGCCCTCCACCGCCTGGCTGGTGTTTCAAGGCGCTCTCTTCCTCCTCTTCCTCTTCCTCCCTTCCTCCTCCTCCTGCTGGTCATCCTCCCCAGTGACATCCGGCTGGTCATCCTCCACGTCATCTTCCTCCTCCAAGAGATCACCTTGCTGCACAGCCACATTGTGCAAGGCACAGCACACCACCTCTATGCGGGAGGAGATTAGGGGGCTATACTGGAGGGCCCCTCCAGATCGGTCCAGGCACCGGAATCGCATCTTGAGGAGCCCAATGCACCTCTCTACTGTCGCGCAGGTGGCTACATGGGCCTCATTATAGCGGGTCTCCACCTCAGTCACAGGCCTCTGCACAGGCGTCATCAGCAGGTATCCCATATCACCCAGGAGCCACTCCCGCAGCCTGGACTCCTCCCCAAATGCTTCTGGGATGTCCAAGCTCCTGACAATGAAGCTGTCATGCACACTGCCTGGGTGTCTGCTGCAGACGTGCATGATGGTCATATTGTGGTCACACACGATTTGTACCTTCAGGGAGTGGAATCCCTTCCTCTTAACAAATCGTCGTGGATTCTGTAGGGAGGCCCTGAGGGTGACGTGGGTGCTGTCGACCACCCCCGGCACATTCGGCATCCCCGCAATTGCAGTCGAACCCTGCAGCCCGGGCTTCCTGATAGGTCTGTTCCAGGTTAAATCTGATGTACTGCCCAGCCTGGGCACACAGGGCTTCAGTGACCTGCTTGACACAGGTGTGCACTGAAGACTGGGAGACGCCATAGACACCGCCACTCAGGTCCTGGAAGGAGCCAATTGCGTAGAAGTTCAGAGCAGCCATCAATTTGAGAGCCACCGAGAGTGGGTAACCCCCGCCCACCCCCCCCCCCCCCCCTAGGCGCCAGGTCCTGCAACAGGTTGCACAGGTATCGCATGGTCTCCTTTCGGAGTCGGAGACGTTGGCGGCATACGGTGTCCGACATCTCCTCGAAGGAAACTTGTGCACGGAACTGCCGGGGTCTCTGCTCCCTCCTTCTCCTTTCCCCCCGCTCTGGGTGAGTGGCGGCCACCTCCTGCCTCTGGTGGTCGTCTCCCTCTGGTCCTGCAAGTGGTAAGGCCCAGGCCTCATGGGCCCGCAATTCTTCCTTCAGTTCTTCCTCCTCAGCTCCACCAGCAACCAAAAGAACAGCAAGATTGGTTGCATTGATTGCATTGCAAAAGCCATCTGGTCACTCTGAAGGGAGGGGGGGGTGGAATGGAGGGAGGTGGAGATGAACAAATGTGGAAGCCATGCAACACTGCTTGCTCCAAGCACAATCACATACCCCCCCATGCCCCCCAATTCCCCCAGCCACATGCTCCCCACAATCACAGCCCTCCATGCCCCCCAATCCCCCCAGCCACATCCTCCCCACAATCACAGCTCCTGGTAAAGTTGAGAGGCTGCAGCAGTGCTATCTGCGAGGGTTTTGTGCACATCCTTCAGCCTGAAGTGAGCTCAGTCTGCTCGGACCCAGCAGCACTGCAAGACCCGAGGTCAGTGCTGAGACCCGGGTCCGTGCTGCAAGAGAAACATCGGAGACCCTGCAGAGCAACAGCCCCCCACCCCCCACACACTCGCAGAGCCCCCACCGACCCGAGATAGAAAATGGCCGCAACAACAGGACACCCGTGAGTAGCAGAGAGCCGTTGGACGCCATGCACTTACCTCCTCACCAACCCTCACTGATGAAGCGCCCGAATCAGACTTTTATTCAGCATGTCCATTTCGGGCCGATTCCGGATTGGCGAACGCGGTGGTAAAGGAGGAAGTGCTGGTAAAGTTGGGTGGGCAGCCTATTAATTCAATTGAAATGCATGCACATGCATTTAAATCGCCGTTGCGCCTATTTCGGGTGCGATTTGGATCGCGGCCATTTTCGGGCCTTGGTAAAGTGGGCATCTGCGCGGATGTGGGTGCAGATCGCATTAATGGCCTGACAAAGAACAAAGAACAAAGAACAGTACAGCACAGGAAACAGGCCCTTCGGCCCTCCAAGCCTGTGCCGCTCCTTGGTCCAACTACACCAATCGTTTGTATCCCTCCATTCCCAGGCTGCTCATGTGACTATCCAGGTAAGTCTTAAACGATGTCAGCATGCCTGCCTCCACTACCCTACTTGGCAGCGCATTCCAGGCCCCCACCACCCTCTGTGTAAAAAACGTCTCTCTGATATCTGAGTTATACTTCACCCCTCTCACCTTGAACCCGTGACCCCTCGTGATCGTCACCTCCGACCTGGGAAAAAGCTTCCCACTGTTCGCCCTATCTATACCCTTCATAATCTTGTACACCTCTATTAGATCTCCCCTCATTCTCTGTCTTTCCAGGGAGAACAACCCCAGTTTACCCAATCTCTCCTCATAGCTAAGACCCTCCATATCAGGCAACATCCTGGTAAACCTTCTCTGCACTCTCTCTAACACCTCCACGTCCTTCTGGTAGTGCGGCGACCAGAACTGGACGCAGTACTCCAAATGTGGCCTAACCCGCGTTCTATACAACTGCATCATCAGACTCCAGCTTTTATACTCTATACCCCGTCCTATAAAGGCAAGCATACCATATGCCTTCTTCACCACCTTCTCCACCTGTGTTGCCACCTTCAAGGATTTGTGGACTTGCACACCGAGGTCCCTCTGTGTTTCTATACTCCTGATGACTCTGCCATTTATTGTATAACTCCTCCCTACATTATTTCTTCCAAAATGCATCACTTCACATTTATCCGGATTAAACTCCATCTGCCACCTCTCCGCCCAATTTTCCAGCCTATCTATATCCTGCTGTATTGCCCGACAATGCTCTTCGCTATCCGCAAGTCCAGCCATCTTCGTGTCATCCGCAAACTTGCTGATTACACCAGTTACACCTTCTTCCAAATCATTTATATATATCACAAATAGCAGAGGTCCCAGTACAGAGCCCTGCGGAACACCACTGGTCACAGACCTCCAGCCGGAAAAAGACCCTTCGACCACTACCCTCTGTCTCCTATGGCCAAGCCAGTTCTCCACCCATCTAGCCACTTCCCCTTGTATCCCATGAGCCTTAACCTTCTTAACCAACCTGCCATGTGGGACTTTGTCAAATGCCTTACTGAAATCCATATAGAGGACATCCACGGCCCTTCCTTCATCAACCGTTTTTGTCACTTCCTCAAAAAACTCCACCAAATTTGTAAGGCACGACCTCCCTCTGACAGTCTGTCACTAATGAGATTGTTCCGTTCTAAATGCACATACATCCCGTCTCTAAGAATTTACATCCTGACTTTACCGCGTTTTCGTGCCCGACGCAATGGTAAAATCAGGGACATTGTGTCCCAATAAGTTTTTGTTTAGGGGGATTAGTGGGGTAAATAGTGGGGTTACTGGGTGGTGTGGGCGTGGATAAGATGTTCGTTCGGGGAGTCGGTGTAGACTGTCTGTTGGAGTTCCATTATCTCATTCACTGTTGATCGGTTGCCAGTACTTCTAGAATTGTGTTGTTTAGTTCGAGACACTCTCGGAATCCTCGTTTACTACATGGAACTCCTTTTAAATGTTCAACACCTATCTTGAAACTGCCTTTAAACCCCCCACCCATAAACATCTCAGTTCCCGCCTTTCCAAATAACTGCAAAAACTAAATAACTAATATCTTTCTGGTAAACCATTTCTGCGCTATTTATAAAGCCACCATTCATAAAATTTGTTTACAGAACTGGACAATGCATTCCAGCTAATGCATAACCACTCTTTGGTAATGTTTGAGAGTAACGTCCTTAATTTTGAATTCTATGACTCTATTCGGAATGCTCGGGGTTCCCGCACGTTTTGCACGGCCGTATGAACTGATACTGTGACCTTCAGAAATGTGCGCACACAAACCCCATGTGCATTTATTCTCGTGACATGTTTGTGACCATCAATCCTCTTTAATATCGCAAGTGTAATAACTGTGTCCTTTCCTTGAACAGAAATCTGGGTTACAATGTTAGGTAGCATTGAGGATCTTACAATGAGTCATGCTCCTTGTTATTTAATGGCGTTGTCAACTGGTCACCAATATCCGGCTGTCCGCCTCTTGTGAAATAGCAGAAGATATTTGAGCTGAATTCTTCTCCAGGTTAAATTGTCTCCCTTTGTCAACTCGAGGGAGGCAATAAACTCGAACTGAGAATCTAAATGAATTGGTTCATTACTGACAGCAATATATGTGAATAAATATTTCATCCACAAATTATGCAACAGTCATTTTATCTTACTGAGTTTATTAACGAAATTAAAGGAGCATTACCAGTTTCCATCTCGTTATATAAACTGTCGCCAGATATTGTGCAACTTTATTGCAAAACTAGAACTCTCCGTGAATTTTTAAAACATTTTATTTTGTAAGTTTTGAGTATTTCTTCTCGCAAACTTTATTTTCAACTTGTACACTTCTCCGCTGAAGGCTTTCCCGCGACAGGTGAACAGTCTCTATTCGGGATCCAAACAATGAACCTGAGAAAACATTGATTCATGGAAACAGAAACATCCGATTTCAACAGCAGTGTCCCCACTCCAGTGGGTTGGAGCTCACGCCGAGGTCACTCCTCTGAAGCTGAATGCAGCAGAATCAATGTGGTATTTGTGCTCCTAATCCTCTGATTGTATTGGGAATGAGGATAGAACCGGGGCTCCAGAATTGGTGTTGAAGTTGCAAAACTGGCAGCAGGCACTATCCTCAAGCCCAAAATCTTTTCCAGGACTCATTTAAAAGCTAAAGTATCACGCAATTAGATTTTAGATGGAACGTTGTATACCACCATGGCTGCAAGTGGAGATTATTACATTAAAAAAAACCCTCTCGTTTTCATTTCAGTTGATTAAGCTCCAGTGAGACTTGGCGGTTCGATTTAATTGTGGGTGCAATTCAACTTCAGCTGAAGTCTAAAGCAGGCGATAGCAGATCCCTCTCCCGTCACACAGCCCCCACCACTTTAATCTCCATCAAACTCTCCTGACATGAAATTCTTGTCGGGCATATAGCAGGCGGCTCACTGACTGCATTATTAAAAAGGAAATGTATGTCAGTTCTCCGAAGTCAGCTCTAGTTTGATTAATCTCAGACCTTTCAGCTATTTGCTTAATTTAGTAACGAAAGCCAGAGGATGTTTAAACAGATTCTTCAACTCCTCTCTGAATTTAGCCTGGGAAGCTACATAAATGATGGTGTTTGTGCAGGAACCCAGATCCTGAAGCATATAGCCAACTTGTTCTACAATGGCGAATGGATTGCTATAATCTGACTGTAAGAATTCAACATCTGTAATTTGGGCACAGATGAAATGAATCAGGATGACCAACCATAACAGTATAAAATTTCCGGATATGAGCAGCAGTAACACAACTGACCTCTTTCGATTTTCCATTTCTGGGTCGTTGCCACTGTTCCTGAGAGCCTTCCTGATCCTGCTTGTCAGTAAAATGTGCCTGATGGTCAGACCATTGAACAACAGAACCAAGAAAAACGGAATAAAAGTCAGTAAAACTATATCAATCCATAGGTATGTAACCCATGCAGGTTCAGTATAACGGCTGGATTTCACAATGCAGAACCAGGATATATTGTCAATTATTACCTGAGGTTCAGACACAAAATATCTTGGTATATTCTCTAAAATGCTCAGCCCCCATATCGCTG
Organism: Mustelus asterias; assembly: GCF_964213995.1. NCBI lineage: Eukaryota > Metazoa > Chordata > Chondrichthyes > Carcharhiniformes > Triakidae > Mustelus > Mustelus asterias. The sequence continues at coordinate 43,448,616 of NC_135808.1, forward strand.
CTACAATAACCTTTGCAGTTTTTTCGGTGCAATATTTTGTTCTTATTTGTTGGCAACAAATTGCCACATACCGATCAAAGGTGAAGGCGATAGTTAACCAGACGGAACATTCCACCGAAACAAAAAGCAGGAAGAATTTCATTCTGCACACGGGCGTGTAGTCTAGGAATGAATCCGGAAAATAAAGTTCCTGCAGCTCAAAGAGGGTGACATCAAATATCAGGCACAGCAAGTCCGCCACTGCCATGGTCAAGAGGTAAACAGTGATGCATCTGGAGAGGCCGCACTTTCCCCGGGACAGGATCACAATGGTCACCACATTGGCTGCAACAGGAGAAGGAGTGGCAAGACAGAATGTGAAGGAGGCAGAAATATATGCAATCAGGAATATTGACTTGAAACTAAATTCAGGAAAATAATCATGTGACAATAAAAAAAGTGGAACTGCTGCATATACTGACATCGGTGGAGAGAAAAACAGTTGCCTTTTCAGAGTTGAATGCGGAACATTTTATTTTCATTGGCGAAGATTTGCAGCAACCACAGTATTTTTGGAAGTACGTAAAACTCGTGCTGAGTTTCCTCACTCAAGTTAATACCTCTCTTTGTCACGCAAGTCCATAGGACACTAATGTTTGTCTAACCATTGTCATTGACTGAGCCATCTCCAAAGGGAATCGAAACTCACGAAATCTGGATTTAAAGTCAATAGTTCGTGTTTCGTTATACAAAAAAGGATGCAAATCAAGAAAGATACGGAAATTATATCTCTGTATTCGCCTCTTTATCAATCGCATCGGTAATAGAAATTGCACATTCAGACGCTGCTCTGCCTTTCCTGCAAATAAACCTTTCGCGATTTTCCATTAAAATGCACATTAGTGAAGCAATGTTAATCTCAATTTAATATTCAAGTTTATAATTTACGCAAAGACTCAGGAAGTGAGTATCAGGGTCTTTGACCCCATTTGTAACCGACTCGAGTTAGGTTTCTCAGTGATTCATTTCAGAACAGCTAATTTTGCATTGGTTTAAATTCGATTGCAGTAGCATAACAAGATTCAAATCATTCCACAGTTCCTGTGCGGGTGATCCATTTCATGCATCAAGTTTCTGTTCGACACAATAGTGGATTTCAAATAGTAACAAGTGGTGTCTTCAACAATGTTCAAGAGCTTGAAGCACTTTCCAACAGTTTGCTTACATGTAATGTTGCTGTTAAAATTTTTAAAAGTTGAACGATTGTCAAAATGACTAGTAATTGTTGCGGTAAGGAGGCATAGAAAACAAATCCACAGAGTTGGCCCAGATGGTACAATGGTCGACATTGATTAATCACTGGACAGTGATTGGAAAATTGTTGGGTGGGGATTTTCGGTCTTCCCGTCCCAAGACAGAAAATTCCCACCCATTACAGGACTTTTAAATGGTCCGTCAAATTTTCCGTGCCGCCCGCGACGATTCATGCGGCGGGCGGGACAGGAAAATGTACCCCTTTGCTCACGTTAGGCTAACACATGTGATATCAGCATTAGCGATATACGCTGGATGTCATCTCTGGCTCTAGAAAAGCTAGAAAAAGGATCGACTATGACTTCCATCACTGAATAAAACAATTGATTTGTTCTGGGTCATAGCTTCACCAACTTGACACCTCGTTTTCAGGTACGTCTGCTGCCATTCCCAGCAGACGCTCCAACATTCCCCTGTCCCTCAGTTGTAGGAAATATAATGGTCTGCTCAATGTGATGTGGCCTCAGAAAACTTTCGATATGTTTAATCAGTATCGCACTGGTGGCAATATTGGGATTGTCCATTGGGGAAAGTTTGAGGGCAATAGATGTAATGTCGACTTTTGGGAGATAACATCACCTTGGCTACTGATTATGGATCTCAGTTTATTCCCTCTTCTGGGTGACTTCAGCGAAAAGGGGAATCAGCTTGTGAGGCTTGTGTCACTGAGATCTGACTGATAGGACACCGTCTTCAGAGGAGCAGAAAGAGCAACATTATTGTTCAACACTTTGAAACATAAATAACCATTGTCAAAAGAGACTTACCAGGAATGCCAAATAGTACGAGAACAGGGTAATATATTTTTTCTATCTGGGTAAGTATTGCGCCTGCCATTTTTTGGAGAAGTCACCAGACTGTTGGCCTTAAGATGAGATGTGTTCATATGACTACACAATACCATGTCGGCATATTACACACACACACAGATATATATATACGCCTGAGAGAGCTCTGGTGATGTAGTTACATTACGTAACAACTTGCATTAGTTACAGTTATTTGAATACATCTAAGTCTGTCCTCGGTACAGCAGTGATTTCCCAATACATTCCCTCCCAATGGTGATCAGCACATCATAACAACAACATTTAGAACAGATTGAGAATATTCTGGGGCTTTACTCTGCACAGTTGTTAGTCGTGGTGCAAAAATCGTTGTTCCCATTGGTAACGATCCCATCATACCTATTAACAGAGCAATGCCTTTCAACTTTCTAAACTTGAAAGCGTCTTTTGTGGATCTATTTTTCTTTTCAGTGCATTCTGGATTATTTCCAAATTAACAAAATCGAATATTTAAACACACGTTGCCGTGGGAATACGCGTTAATTTATTTCTGGATTCTTTATCATTTTTCTCCAAAGTGAATGCTATTATTATCCGGGGCTGGATCCTTTCATATTTCTGCCATCCATTGTAACTCGGAAAGAGCACCTGTGAACTATTTTGAGAGGAAAGCACCGTGTTGGACACATTTTCTTGTAAAGAATGGTAACATAGCAGCTGCAATGTGAGATAGCGACATTTTCCAACCCAGACATCAGGTGTGCATGTAATGGAATATTCTAGGTCGGACATTAACATTGTGCTCTATTCCTCTCCCCAGAAGGAACTTGATTGGCTCATCTGACACAAAATGCAGTTCCAGAGTAAGGGGGTTCCAATCAATTTGACTGGGGTCATTTCGGTCTAAAATGCAATCATAGAATCCCTACAGAGCAGAAGAAGGCCATTCGACCCATCGAGTCTGCACCGACCACAATCCCACCCAGGCCCTATCCCCGTAACCCCACGCATTTACCCTGTTAATCCCCTGACACTAAGGGGCAATTTAGCATGGCCAATCCACCAACCTGCACATCTTTAGAGTGTGTGAGGAAACCGGAGCACCCGGAGAAAACCCACGCAGACAAGGGGAAAATATGCAAACTCCACACAGTGATCCGAGGGTGGAATTGAACCTGGGTCCCTAACGTTGTGAGGCAACAGTGCGAACCACTGTGTCATCGTGCCGTGCGCAATGGTTACAGGCTGGCATCAAGATGTTTGGCACTTGATACTTTTCCAAATTCCATACTAAAAGCATGGTGCCACAGATAGATCAATTGTTCAGATTGGGTGCAGGAAGATGGAAACAGGGGATTGAATATTTAATGGAAGAGGCAGGCTTTTCTGCGTCGGCAGTTTGGTACACTGATGTGTTGGCTGGCTTCTGTCAGAGTTCAGCATCTTAATGAGACACTGCATTCTGGGTGCAGAAGGGAAGCAGATTAGTGACTGTAATCCATTTCGGTACCAACAAGCTGATGTGTATGAGGGATGAGGAACTGCAGGAGTATACCAGGACGCTAGGATGGAGGTTGGGAAGCAGCATCTGAAAGGCAGCAATCTCGATATGTTTGCCATTCTTACAAATAGCTATAGATGTAGATATAGGGAGAAAAAATAGAGGAATGTGTAGCTTCCGAAGGGAAGGCTTTAGATCCCGAGGACAGTTCGAATGGCCACCCTGTGATTGGTTCTATAATGGCCGGAAGGCTTTCGCAGCAGGGACAGGTCTGGGAGGGGCTCAAACTAGGATGTCACAGAATAAGGGAGAGGAAAAGTGCACAAAGGATATGGGAGCGAGTAAGAGATACAGTATGCCGTATTGTGTGGTCAGGTGAAGAGGAATTCAGGGAATAAGGTCAAATCTGTGTTTACAGTGGATTAATATAAACGCATGGACACTTGTGTATAGGCTGGACAAGATCATAGAAATCATAGAAACCCTACAGTACAGAAAGAAGCCATTCGGCCCATTGAGTCTGCACCGACCACAATCCCACCCAGGCAATATGCAGGCGTAAATAATCACATGGGATTTTGTGCTGGTCATGAAGCATAACATGGCTGGGCCATGGCGGAATGAATCCCAAAAAGACTGGGGAGGAAGGTGGTGCTGCTGGCAAATTCATTCACATGAAGCAATGTGTATTATTCTGCTTTGCTCTTCAAATCCTTCACCTGTGGGTTCACTCAACTGCTGCTGCCTGGAATGCACTGGTGTCGTATTTGTGCATGTGTGTCAGGGGCTCAGCATGCATGTTGAGGGGGGGGGGGGGTGGTGGGAGGGAGAGGGTGTCATAGAGTCATAGAGGTTTACAACATGGAAACAGGCCCTTCGGCCCAACTTGTCCTTGTCTATGCCCCTCATTATTTTATAGACCTCTATAAGATCACTCCTCTGCCTTCTACGCTCCAGAGAAAAAAGTCCAAGTCGATCCAGCCTCTCCTTATAACTCAAACCATCAAGTCCTCGTAGAATCCTAGTAAATCTTTTCTGCACTCTTTCTAGTTTAATAATATCTTTTCTATAATAGGGTGAACAGAACTGTACACAGCATCCCAAGCATGACCTTAGCATGTCTTGTACAACTTCAACAAGATGTGCGGGTTAGGTTGATTGGCCATGCTAAAATTTCCCCTTAGTGTCCTGAGATGCGTAGGTTAGAGGGATTAGCGGGTAAATGTATAGGATATGGGAGTAGGGCCTGGATGGGATTGTGGTCGGTGCAGACTTGATGGGCCGAATGGCCTGTTTCTGCACTGTAGGGTTTCTATTTCTATGATTCTAAGTTGTCCCAATTCCTGTATTCAATATTCTGACCAATGAAACCAAGCATGCTGAATGCCTTCTTCACCACTCTGTACACCTGTGACTCCACTTTCAAGGAGCTATGAACATGTATCCCTGGATCTCTTTGTTCTGTAACTCTCCCCAACGCCCGACCATTAACTGAGTAAGTCCTGCCCCGGTTCAATCTACCAAAATGCATCACCTCGCATTTCTCTAAATATAACTCCATCTGCCATGAGTCTACCCACTGGCCCAATTGATCAAGATCCCGTTGCAATCGGAGATAACTTTCTTCACTGCCCACTATGCTACCAACCTTGGTAACATCAGCAAACTTACTAACCATGCCTCCTATATTCTCATCCAAATTATTAATATAAATAACAAATAACAGTGGACCCACACTATTCTCTGAGGCACACTGCTGGTCACAGGTCTCCAGTTTGAAAAACAACCCTCTGCAACCACCCTTTGGCTTCTGTCATCAAGCCAATTTAGCTACCTCATCCTGGATCCCGTGAGATTTAACCTTATGCAACAACCTACCATGCGGTACCTTGTCAAAGGCTTTGCTAAGGTCCATGGGTGGGGGTGATGAAGGATGGAAGTTGGCAATGCCAGAAACTTGGAAGGCTGTCTCTGTATCAATTGGAGTTTGGAAGATTAAGAAGTGGTGCAGACTCGATGGGCCGAATGGCCTCCTTCTGCACTGTAGGGTTTCTATGTTTTCTATCTATGTCTATGTGAGGCACCTATAACCAACCATACAATTGGTAGCTTTTGCATCTTTATGTGGGACAATTTATTCGAGAAACCACATTCGCTATGTAGCTGCTTTAGAAAATACTTGCTCATCATCCCTCCCCTTGCAACATTGGCTAGTCTACGTAATCAGCAATTTACTCTATAACTAGTCACTAACTGCATTGTTAGTCAGGCTATTGATTCTGTTGGCAATTGTGTATAGTTATCTTCCATTACTCGCTGTGTATACAATGGTTTATTCGTTCATTTCCTTAAAATATTTTGCAGAATGAAGGCGTTTTATTCAATGTCTGGCACAAATTTATTTCCCTATACTTTTATCCTATCCCACTACCTAGTCAATCACTGGAGTTAAAGTTTGCAAACTTTGCGTTCTATTCGACCTGTAATAACCGCTTGATCTCATGCTTTCCCTTTTCACCAAAGTTAATATGCAATGCCCGCCTCAATAACAAACCTTCGCCATTGTCTCAGCCTATTTTCTGTTGAAACCTGGATCCATGATCTTGCTCTATCCAAACTGGACGAGTCAAAGCTCTCCTGGTTCACCTCCTTCCTGATATTCAGATTCAAATTGATAAATCAATTAGCTTCACCCATCACCCTGCTACTCACTGACACATGTAAAGTGCTTTTCCAACTGCAAAGCAACGGCTTGATTTTAAGTCGATAATTCTTGTTTTGGAACTTAATTACAAGGTCTTTCCAATTACTGCCACACGCCTGTCCTTTCCCTGTCATTCTTATCTGTTTACTCATGCAAATATTCAACAAATTCTCTTCAAAAACTTACCATTATAAGTGCGTCCATCATAGCTTAAAAGAGTGGGTAAAAATAACAGATAGTATATATCGTGGTAAATACTTTGGTAGAAATAGTAGAACAACGCATTATTTAAATGGAAAAAGACCACTGAATGTTGCAGTTCAGAGAGATCTGGACATCCTCAATCATGAGTCACAAAAAAATCTGAATAAGTTGAGTGTGCAAACTTTAAATAAGTTTTTTGTGTCGGTCTTCACGGTGGAAGACACAAATAGTTGACTGAATATGAACGATAGATGGTTGGTAGGAGGAGAGGTACTCAATACAATTAATGTTACCAGGGAGGCAGTGCTTGGTAGACTAACGGGACTGAAGGTGGACAAGTCCCCGGGCCCGGATGGAATGCATCCCAGGGTGCTGAAAGAAATGTCAGAGGTAATAGCAGATGCGTTAGTGGTTATTTATCAAAATTCGTTGGATTCTGGGGTAGTGCCGGTGGATTGGAAAATGGCTAATGTTACGCCGCTGTTTAAAAAAGGAAATAGACAAAAGGCAGGTAACTACAGGCCGGTTAGCTTAACGTCTGTAGTTGGGAAAATGCTGGAATCCATCATTAAAGAAGAAATAGCACGCCATCTGAATAAGAATGGTTCGATTAAGCAGACGCAGCATGGATTCATGAGGGGAAAGTCATGCTTGACGAACTTGTTGGATTTTTATGAAGATGTGACTAGTGTGGTTGACGGAGGGGAACCGGTGGATGCGGTGTTTTTGGATTTCCAAAAGGCGTTTGATAAGGTGCCTCACAATAGGTTGCTGAAGAAGATTGGGTCACACGGAGTTGGGGGTAGGGTGTTAGCGGGGATTGGGGATTGGCTATCCGACAGGAAACAGAGAGTCGGAATAAATGGGTGCTTTTCTGGTTGGCGGATGGTAACGAGTGGTGTGCCGCAGGCATCGGTACTGGGGCCTCAACTATTTACCATTTATATAGACGATCTGGAGGAGGGGACTGAGTGTAGGGTAACAAAGTTTGCAGACGACACAAAGATAAGTGGAAAAGTGAATCGTGTGGAGGGCGTAGAAGGTCTGCAGAGAGATTTGGACAGGCTGAGTGAGTGGGCGAGGATCTGGCAGATGGAGTATAACGTTCACAAATGTGAGGTTATTCACTTTGGAGGAAATAATAGCAAATTGGATTATTATCTAAATGGAAAAAAATTACAACATGCTACTGTGCAAAGGGACCTGGGGGTCCTTGTGCATGCGACGCAAAAACACAGTCTGCAGGTGCAACAGGTGATCAAGAAGGCAAATGGGATGTTGGCCTATATCGCAAGGGGGATAGAATATAAAAGCAGAGATGTCTTGCTGCATCTGTACAGGGCATTGGTGAGGCCGCAGCTGGAATACTGTGCGCAGTATTGGTCCCCTTATTTGCGGAAGGATATATTGGCCTTGGAGGGAGTGCAGAGAAGGTTCACCAGGTTGATACCAGAGATGAGGGGTGTTGATTATGAGGAGAGACTGAGCAGATTGGGTTTGTACTCGTTGGAACTTAGAAGGCTGAGGGGGGAATCTTATAGAGACCTAAAGGATAATGAAGGGGCTGGATAGGGTAGAGGTGGAGAGATTCTTTCCACTTAGAAAGGAAGCTAGAACTTGAGGGCACAGCCTCAAAATAAAGGGGGGTCAGTTTAGGACAGAGTTGAGGAGGAACTTCTTCTCTCAGAGGGTGGTGAATCTCTGGAATTCTCTGCCCACTGAAGTGGTGGAGGCTACCTCGTTGAATATGTTTAAATCACGGATAGGTGGATTCCTGATCGGTACGGGAATTAGGGGTTATGGGGATCAGGCGGGTAAGTGGAACTGATCCACTTCAGATCAGCCATGATCTCATTGAATGGCGGGGCGGGCTCGAGGGGCGAGATGGCCGACTCCTGCTCCTATTTCTTATGTTCTTATGTACTTATGTTCTTAATTGGAAATGCCGATGGAACGTTGGCCTTTATTACAAGGGGAAATTGACAAGACATGGAACAAAGTATTGCTAACACTGCACAGGGCATTGTTGAGACCACACCTAGAATACCGCATGCAGATATAGTCTGCTTATTTTAAAAAAACATTATGCTTGGGTGACAGTAAAAAGAGCGTTCACTCGGTTGATTTTTGGGATAACTGGATTGCCTAATGAAGATGTACAGAACATGTTGGTATTAGACAAAGACAAAGAACAAAGAACAATGCAGCACAGGTACAGGCCCTTCGGCCCTCCAAGCCTGCGCTGCTCATGTGCCCACTAGACCATTCTTTTGTATCCCTCTATTCCCAGTCTGTTCATGTGGTTATCTCAATACGTCTTAAACGATCCCAGTGTGTCCGCCTCAATCACCTTGCTTGGCAGTGCATTCCAGGCCCCCACCAACCGCTGTGTAAAATACATCCCCCTGACATCTGTGTTGAACCTTGCCCCCCTCACCTTGAACCCGTGACCCCTTGTGTTCGTCACCTCCGACCTGGGAAAAAGCTTCCCACTGTTCACTCTATCTATGCCCTTCATCCTCCGTCTTTCCAGGGAGAACAACCCCAGTTTACCCAATCTCTCCTCATAGCTAAGACCCTCCATACCAGGCAACATCCTGGTAAACCTTCTCTGTACTCTCTCCAAAGCCTCCACGTCCTTCTGGTAGTGTGGCGACCAGAACTGGACGCAGTATTCCAAATGTGGCCTAACCATCGTTCTATTCAGCTGCAACATCACATGCCAACTTTTATACTCTATGCCCGTCCAATAAAGGCAAGCATGCCATATGCCTTCTTCACCACCCTCTCCACCTGTGCTGCCACCTTTAAGGATCTGTAGACTTGTACACCCAGGTCCCTCTGTGTGACTATGCTCCTGATGGTTCTGCCATTTATTGTATAGTTCCCTCTTACATTAGCTCTACCGAAATGCATCACTTCGCTTTTATCTGGATTAAATTCCATCTGCCATTTCTCCGCCCAATGTTCCAGCCTATCTATATCCTGCTGTATTCTCTGACAATGTTCATCACTATCCGCAACTCCAGCAATCTTCGTGTCATCCGCAAACTTACTGATCACACCAGTTACATCTTCCTCCAAATCATTTATATGTATCACAAACAGCAGAGGCCCCAGTACAGAGCCCTGCGGAACACCACTGGTCACAGACATCCAGCCAGAAAAAGAGCCCTCCACTGCTACCCTCTGTCTTCTATGGCTAAGCCAGTTCTCCACCCATCTAGCTAGCTCACCTTTTATCCCATGAGATTTAACCTTTTGCACCAGCCTACCATGAGGGACCTTGTCAAACGCTTTACTAAAATCCATATAGACGACATCCACGGCCCTTCCCTCGTCAATCGTTTTTGTCACCTCCTCAAAAAACTCAACCAAATTTGTGAGGCATGACCTCCCTCATACAAAACCATGCTGTCTATCACTAATGAGATTCTTCAGTTCTAAATGCGCATATATCCTATCTCTAAGAATCTTCTCCAACAACTTCCCTGCCACGGACGTCAAGCTCACCGGCCTATAATTACCCAGGTTATCCTTGCTACCCTTCTTAAATAACGGGACCACATTTGCTATCCTCCAATCTTCTGGGACCTCACCTGTGTCCAGTGAAGAGACAAAGATTTCTGTTAGAGGCCCAGCAATTGCATCTCTCGCCTTCCTGAGGAGTCTAGGATACACGCCATCTGGCCCTGGAGATTTGTCTGTCTTAATGTTTCCTAAAAAACCTAACACTTCCTCCCTTGTAATTGAGATTTTTTCTAACGGGTCAACACATCTCTCTGAGACACTACCAGTCAGCATGTCCCTCTCCTTTGTGAATACTGATGCAAAGTATTCGTTTAGGATCTCTCCTACTTCCTTTGGTTCTAAGCATAATTCCCCTCCTTTGTCCCTGAGAGGTCTGATTCTTTCCCTAACAACCCTCTTGTTCCTAACGTATGTATAAAATGCCTTAGGATTTTCCTTAATCCTGTCTGCCAAGGACATTTTGTGACCCCTTTTTGCCCTTCTAACTCCCTGTTTGAGTTCTTTTCTACTTTCTCTGCATTAATCCAGTGCTCCATCTGTTTTTAGCTGCCTGGACCTCATGTATGCCTCTTTTTTCTTTTTGATTAGACCCACAATTTCACTGGTTATCCCCGGCTCTCGAATCCTACCATTCCTATCCTTCCTCTTTGCAGGCACATGCCTGTCCTGCAGTCCTATCAACTGGTCCTTAAAAGACTCCCACATGCCAGATGTGGATTTACCCTCAAACAGCCTCTCCCAATCAACAGCCACCAAATCCTGCCTAATCCGGCTGTAGTTAGCCTTCCCCCAATTCAGCACCTTACCCATAGGACAACACTCATCTTTTTCCATTACTATCCTAAAGTTTACAGAATTGTGGCCACTATTTCCCACATGTTCCCCTACTGAAACTTTGATGACCTGACCGGGCTCATTCCCCAGTACTAGGTCCAGTAAAGCCCCCTCTCTCGTTGGACTGTCAACATATTGTTCCAAAGAACCTTCCTGTACGCATTTTATAAATTCTTCCCCGTCCAGGCCCCCAGCCCTAAGCGATTTCCAGTCTATACAAGGGAAATTAAAGTCTCCCACAACAGCAACCCTATTTTTTCTGCACCTGTCCAGAACCTCCTTACATATCCGTTCCTCAACTTCCCGTGGGCTGTTGGGAGGCCTGTAGTATACCCCCAGCATAGTGACTGCGCCCTTCCTGTTTCTGAGCTCCACCCACAGTGACTTGTTACCTGACCCTTCCAAATTGTCCACCCTCTGTCCCGCTGTAATATGCTCCCTAACCAGCATTGCTATTCCCCCACCTCTCCTCGCCCCTCCTCTGTCTCATCTAAAACACTTATACCCCGGAATATTCAGCTGCCAGTCCTGTCCTTCTTTTAACCAAGTCTCCGTCACTGCAACCACATCCAAGTTCTGTGCAATCATGCTAATATTCGTTGGAATTTGGAGAGACGGAAGTGATCTCTTCAAAATCTTAAATATTCTGAGGGGCCTTGAAAGGGTGACATGCTCCGAGAATTTTTCCCGTGACATCTTCAATACCAAATATCCACCCGCACCATCACTCACACCTGCAGCAACATGATGTTATACATGACCTTTTTTTATTGGGCGGCACGGTAGCACAGTGGTTAGCACTGCTGCTTCACAGCTCCAGGGACCTGGGTTCGATTCCCGGCTTGGGTCACTGTCTGTGTGGAGTTTGCACATTCTCCTCGTGTTTGCGTGGGTTTCCTCCGGGTGCTCCGGTTTCCTCCCACAGTCCAAAGATGTGCGGGTTTGGTTGATTGGCCATGTTAAAATTGCCCCTTAGTGTTCTGAGATGCGTAGGTTAGAGGGATTAGTGGGTAAAATATGTAGGGATATGGGAGTAGGGCCTGGGTGGGATTGTGGTCGGTGCAAACTCGATGGGCTGAATGGCCTCTTTCTGTACTGTAGGGTTTCTATGATTTCTATGATTGCATCAGTCTCGCTTTGTCCCAGTGAGGTTGGTTGCCAACTCCAAGAATATTTATATTTCCAAGTTTAGTTTCAGCTCAGTTTGATATTGTTCATTGTATAAACAAGTCCAGTCATTTAAAAATAAAGTGTGATCACAATGACTAACACGGGGGAATGTCACTGTCTACCTCATTGTTGTCTGAAAAAAAAGAAACCATTCAATCATACAGCGTCACATCCAAACAGCAAATACCCCGTTACTATAAATGATCTATCTTTGCAACATGTCAATTATGCATTTAGAAAAGATATGAAAATTAGAAACGTGAAAGCATTAGGAAAATCTGTCCTGAAGTTTGCGACTATCAACCTCCCAAATTTAGTTTTGATAAACCCAAAGCAAATTACTGCAGATACTGGAATCTGAAACAAAAACAGAAAGTCCTAGAAAATCTCAGCATGTCTGACAGTATTTGTGGAGAGGGAATAATGGTAAATTTCCAAGCTGGTAGAAAAGGTATTCTCTCAAACACATTCACATTTACATTTGACTCTCTATTGTTATAAGAATAAAAGTTAACTTGTATTAATGTCAGAAGCAGGATAAGCAAGGGGATTGGCCATAATGAAGGGTTATGCTTGTGATACATTCTAAGTACAAAGTTCAACCTTTTCGGTACAAAATACATTAACCCTTTAGGTACAAAATACATTGAGTACAAAAAACATTAACCCTTTCACTTCTTCAACAGGAAGGATGTAAATGCATTGGAGCCAGTGCTGAAGAGGTTTACAATACTGGGTCCATGAATGAAAAATTCAGCAACCAGAATAGATTGGAGAGTTTTGCACTGTTTTCTTTGCAGAGAAGAAGAAGAGGAGGAAATTTGATATATGCGCTCAAAATCATGATAAGGCTGGATATGGTTGAGAAGGAGAAACTGTTCCTGCTCGTGAACGGATTAAGAATGAAAGGGCATAGGTTTAAAGTGATTTAGAAAAAAAAAGTGATGTGAGAAGGAAACTGTCTTCCACAATGAATTGTTCGGGTCTGGAATGAACTGCCGATTCAACCCAATTCAACCCAACTATTCAAAAGGGCATTGAGTCGTTATTCAAATAGAAACAATGTGTAGAGCAACGGGGAAAAGGCAGGGGATGGCAATAAAGCCATTGAAAACCCGATGGGCTGAATATCTTCCTTCTGCCCTGTAACAATTCTGTGATTCTATGATTACAGAAATATACAGTGAATTTGCAACTATTTGTAGATTCATGCAATAGCTGGACTAATGTTTTAAAAGAGGCCTGATTATCATTAAATTTGCTTATCTCAAAACATCATGTAACCATTTTCACGTGACAGTCATAGAGTCATAGAGGTTTACAACATGGAAACAGGCCCTTTGGCCCAACTTGTCCATGCCACCCTTTTTTTTAAAACCCCTAAGCTAATCCCAATTGCCCGCATTTGGCCCATATCCCTCTATACCCATTGTACCCATGTAACTATCTAAATGCTTTTTAAAAGATAAAATTGTACCCGCCTCTACTACTACCTCTGGCAGCTTGTTCCAGACACTCACCACCCTCTATGTGAAACAATTGCCCCTCTGGACACTTTTGTATCTCTCCCCTGTCACCTTGAACCTATGCCCTCTAGTTTTCGACTCCCCTACCTTTGGGAAAAGATATTGACTATCTACCTTGTCTATGCCCCTCATTATTTTATAGACCTCTATAAGATCATCCCTCAGCCTCCTACGCTCCAGAGAAAAAAGTCCCAATCTATTCAGCCTCTCCTTATAACTCAATCCATCAAGTCCTGGTAGCATCCTAGTAAATCATTTCTGCACTCTTTCTCGTTTAATAATATCCTTTCTATAATAGGGTGGCCAGAACTGCACACAGTATTCCAAGTGTGGCCTTACCAATGTCTTGTACAACTTCAACAAGACATTCCAACTCCTGTATTCAATGCACAATGTTGTCATATGTTTTCATAACACCTATGCGTTTGGTATCTAATCCCTGCTCCAGTAGAAATATGTTTTATGCACAAATCCATCACTCCTGCAATAATAATGCTACATATGTCACCTTAATTTGCGCTAAGCTGCTGCTATTCAAAGTCTGGTATATAATTTATCTGTTTATTTCCCTTCCTTACAGTCAACCTGTTGACGATTTTTATCTGATTCAAGGAAAGTGTGATCTCTCCAAGTGTGTTCATCGTTATTTGGTGGCCATGGTCTTTGCAGATCTACTGGTTATTATCGCTGATCTGATCTTGAGGCAGATTGCAATTCTTTATCAAGAACATTTCATTTTCATGTATACCTCCACGTGAGGAATATCCACGCTGCCCTCCTTTATGCACAGTAAGGAGTCTCACAACACCAGGTTAAAGTCCAACAGGTTTATTTGGTAGCAAAAGCCACTCGCTTTCGGAGCACATCCCTTTCGTCAGGTAAGTGGGAGTTCCGTTCACAAACAGGGCATATAAAGACACAAACTCAATTTACAAAATTGGTTGGAATGCGAGTCTTTACAGGTAATCAAGTCTTAAAGGTACAGACAATGTGTGTGGAGAGAGCGTTAAGCACAGGTTAAAGAGATAGAACATAGAACATAGAAAGCCACAGCACAAACAGGCCCTTCGGCCCACAAGTTGCGCCGATCACATCCCCACCTCTAGGCCTATCTATAGCCCTCAATCCCATTAAATCCCATGTACTCATCCAGAAGTCTCTTAAAAGACCCCAACGAGTTTGCCTCCACCACCACCGACGTCAGCCGATTCCACTCACCCACCACCCTCTGAGTGAAAAACTTACCCCTGACATCCCCCCTGTACCTACCCCCCAGCACCTTAAACCTGTGTCCTCTCGTAGCAACCATTTCAGCCCTTGGAAATAGCCTCTGAGAGTCCACCCTATCCAGACCCCTCAACATCTTGTAAACCTCTATCAGGTCACCTCTCATCCTTCGTCTCTCCAGGGAGAAGAGACCAAGCTCCCTCAACCTATCCTCATAAGGCATGCCCCCCAATCCAGGCAACATCCTTGTAAATCTCCTCTGCACCCTTTCAATGGCTTCAACATCTTTCCTGTAATGAGGTGACCAGAACTGCGCGCAGTACTCCAAGTGGGGTCTAACCAGGGTCCTATAAAGCTGCAGCATTATCTCCCGACTCCTAAACTCAATCCCTCGATTAATGAAGGCTAGTACGCCGTACGTAGATGTGTATTGTCTCCAGCCAGGGCAGTTAGTGAGATTTTGCAAGCCCAGGCAAGTCGTGGGGGTTACAGATAGTGTGACATGAACCCAAGATCCCGGTTGAGGCCGTCCTCATGTATGCGGAACTTGGCTATCAGTTTCTGCTCTGCGACTCTGCGTTGTCGTGTGTTGTGAAGGCTGCCTTGGAGAACGCTTCGCCGAAGATCAGAGGCCGAATGCCCGTGACCGCTGAAGTGTTCCCAAACAGGAAGAGAACACTCTTGCCTGGTGATTGTCGAGCGGTGTTCATTCATCCGTTGTCGTAGCGTCTGCATGGTCTCCCTAATGTACCATGCCTCAGGACATCCTTTCCTGCAGCGTATCAGGTAGACAACGTTGGCCGAGTTGCAAGAGTATGTACCGTGTACCTGGTGGATGTTGTTCTCACGTGAGATGATGGCATCCGTTTCGATGATCCGGCACGTCTTGCAGAGGTTGCTGTGGCAGGGTTGTGTGGTGCCGTTGTCACTGTTCACCTGAAGGCTGGGTAGTTTTCTGCGGACAATGGTCTGTTTGAGGTTGTGCGGTTGTTTGTAGGCAAAAAGTGGGGGTGTGGGGATGGCCTTGGCGAGATGTTCGTCTTCATCAATGACATGTTGAAGGCTCCGGAGGAGATGCCGTAGCTTCTCCGCTCCGGGGAAGCACTGGACGACGAATGGTACTCTGTCGGTGCGGTTTTTCGCTGTGGCGCGTTGGAACTGTCGATCGATGAGTCGAGCGCCATATCCTGTTCTTATGAGGGCATCTTTCAGCGTCTGGAGGTGTCTGTTGCGATCCTCCTCATCTGAGCCGATCCTGTGTATTCGGAGGGCTTGTCCGTAGGGGATGGCTTCTTTAACGTGTTTAGGGTGGAAGCTGGAGAAGTGGAGCATCGTGAGGTTATCCGTGGGCTTGCGGTACAGTGAAGTGCTGAGGTGACCGTCCTTGATGGAGATGCGTGTGTCCAAGAATGCAACCGATTCCGGAGAGTAGTCCATGGTGAGTCTGGTGGTGGGATGAAACTTGTTGATGTCATCATATAGTTGTTTCAGTGATTGTTCACCATGAGTCCAAAGGAAGAAAATGTCATCGATGTATCGAGTGTGTACCATCGGTTGAAGGTCCTGTGCGGTGAAGAGGTCTTGTTCGAACCTGTGCATGAAGATGTTGGCATATTGAGGTGCAAAGTTGGTCCCCATGGCTGTTCCGTGTCTGGATGAAGAACTGGTTGTTGAAGGTGAAGACATTGTGGTCCCGGATGAAGCAGATGAGTTGTAAAATTGCATCTGGAAACTGGCAGTTTTCGGCGTTCAGTACTGAGGCAGGTGCAACAATGCCATTGTTGTGGGGGATGCTGGTGCAGAGACATCCATTGTGACGAGGAGTGCTCCTGGTTCAACTGCTCCATGTGTGCTGAGTTTCTGTAGGAAGTCTGTAGTGTCGTAGTGTCTCCTTTATGCAGCCATGGATTATACTGTTTGGTTCGTTGCGACTTTTACCTTTGAAAGGTTTGTGCCCATTTGCTGGCAGAAACTGAAAACTAAGTACTGCAGTGAGAAAAATGCACCAGTGGGTCTGGGAACAGTTGCTGTGCTGAGCTGCTTAAAGAGCAGTTTCTAGTATTTTATGTTTACAGGTGAGTATTGGCTGGAAAATAATCCCTGGTTCCATACTGTAAAATATGGTGTCAAAGAATCAACAGTTGGGGCATCAATTGAGTTCCTTCATTATATCCTCACCCCGGGGGCTCCATTTATTTTGATTCTTTTGCTCAATATTTTAATCATTAGACACACGTCAGCGGCCAGCAGAGCCTGACAGAGACTGCGGGGTCACAAGATTGGGGAAAGTCCCAAAGATCGAGTCACAGAGAGTTTAAGGAAATCTATAATTTTGCTCTTTTTTATCACAGGGAATTTCATATTTTTGTTGTCAATGATCATGGTGTATTCTAAATGGAGTAGAATGTGGGATGTCGGTTGTTATGCTGTATATAAACCAATTTATATACAAGAAATGGGATTCCTGCTCCAGCACCTTAATTGCTGCTCAAACACTTGAATTTATGCTGTCACACAGAGTAGATTCTGAACAGTTGATAAATGTGGTGAAATGTCATTTTTATCTAATTGTAAAAGGCATCAAATGGTGAGTGGAGGTGAAGACTTTCCAATGTAAGAAACAAATCTGGATCATATTCCCATGGATTTCTCTTACACCTCACTGTCATGTTTCAGTGGCTGTGATGCAGATAATGTAAAGCTGTTCGGCCATCTGCCAACATATGTGATGTAGGTATTGCATGGCAGGCTTGTAATCCTCACCCATGGCTCAGTCCCCATCCACAGGAACACAATGTCAATGATACAGAGATAATGGACCACCTCTGCTCTACAGGAAGGTGATAATACCAGCCAGAATTTTACAAACTGTTTGGGGACGGGTACTGAGGCACCAATAATAGTGAAAAATGATGGAGTTTTGGGAGCTATATCAAAAATTAATACATTGCTTTGCCATTGTACCAAGTACCAAAAGGTCTACCAGAGTGTGCTAAATTTATCCTCTTAAGTGGCCATTGAAAGGCCTATTCCAGCATCCACTGTTAAAAAATGACAGCCTCCCAGTGGGTGATGCAGTGATTTGGATTGGTCATGTTAAGTTGCCAGTTATTTACCAAAGATGTGCAGGTTAGGTGGATGAGCCATGGTAAATGCACGTGGTCCTGCTGATGGGGCAGGGGAGTGGGACTTATGTAGAATGCTATTTTGGAGAGTCAGAACAGGCTTGAGGGGTCAAATGGCTTCTTTCTGAACTGTAGGGATTCTATGGATTCCAAGTTATTTTAAGAAATTCCACCACAGGATGCAAGCATTGTTGACTGAGACAACAATTTTTTTGTCCATCACTAATTGCTCTTGAGAAGGTGGTGGTGAGCTGCTTTCTTGAACCGCTGCAGTCCATGTCGTGGAGGTACAACTCAAGTGTTGTTAGGGAATGAGCTGTAGAAACTTGATCCAGTGATCACAGAATCCCCACAGAAGGAAACCATTTGACCCATTGAGTCTGCTCCGACAACAATCCCATCCAGGCCCCTTCCCAGAACCCCACACATCTACCCTGCTAATCCCCCTGACACTGAGGGTCAATTTAGCATGGCCAATTCATCTAACCTGCACATCTTTTGACTGTGGCAGTGAAGGAACGGAGATTAATTTCTAAGTCAGGATGGTGACTGGTTTGAGGAGAAATTGCATTTGGTTATCTACACCTTGCATCTACAAGATACATTAAAAGAACCCACCAAGTGTCCTTAGACAGCACCTTTGAAACCAACACGCACTACCACGATGAAGAACAAGTTGGATAGACAATGGGAATACCACCTTCTTCTCAACGATATTTAGGGATTGACGGTGAATGATGGTCTTGCAGAGGAAGCCCAAATCCCTTGAATGAAAGAATAAAACAAAAAGAGGCAGAAAATAATCTGCACTGTCCTATGCAACTCTCTCCTGGCATATAGTGCCCAGGTTACATACTGAAAAATAAAGGTTAATTCACAGCCTGGGAAGAAACATTTCCGGACCAGCTAAGCCGCATGTTAGATACAGAATGCACACATTCACATTATCGGTCTGTGGGATTGATGCAAAGTATGTCTTCTTCCAATCAGGCTGAAAAATACCCTCTCACAGAGATTGTTTGAGAGGTCAGAACACCGACAGTCTGAAATCTCTGTTTTAAATTATTGCCTCACTGAGACTCGCAGCAGTGCTCCCCTTCCACACAGCCTGCAATTTCTAAATAGTCACCCAGCCTCATTCCACCCCCGGCACCTTGTTTACTAAGAACCAAAGGGAAACAAGATACCGACATGAAGCAGTGATCAATGCAATAAGCTTTATTTCTGACTACAGATCATTATTGAGACAGCAACAATACAGGGTCCGCTGTTATGGGACCTAAAGTACAAGCAGAGCCTGTTACACAGAAAGCAAAGTTTAATTCTGTGAGGATTCGGAGAACTAGGGCTGCTGAAAACCCTTCCTCGAACAACCTCATTCCCAGGGGGAGCAATCCATTCCATCTATACGTTCCTCGTCTGCCAAACAGCTGTAAGAACGACATGCTGCATGTTGCAATCTGCAGATCTCTGCGTCAGTGACTGAAAAGACAATTGGGAAGAAATAATTTGATGCTCTATCAATCAAGCAAAGACTAGTTTGTATGCAAGAACAAATAGGCTTTTATTTGCAAAAGATTTGGAGCACACCCATGCTGATGAACTGGTCCAGAGACTGAGGCAGGGGGGTGGGGAGCAGTCACCTTTATACCTGGACCAGGGGGGGAGGAGTCCCAGGCAGGGCCGGCAGGGGCATGCCCAAACATGTCACACACACACACAGGCAATAAGCTTAACAGTGGTTTACCACATTCACCCCCTGCTTTTAAAAAAAGAGTCCGGCGGGGGTGAGGTGGGTGGAATGATATTTACAGAATTACAAATTTACAAGTTCAGTCTCTCTGGGGGCTTGATTTGCCGCTGTGACCGCCGTAGTGCCGGTTGTGGTGTCGGTTCCGGTGGCCGCGGTGTTGGTTCAGGCGCCAGGCCGTAGTTGCTCGGGTCGTCTGTAGTCCCTTCCGATTGTCGGGTGCATGGTGGCGGCTCCTGGGGCTCAGGCGTGCTGTATACGGGGGTTGGGGGTGTGGGGTTGTGGGTCGTAGTGGTCCCTGCAGGTGCCAGGTCTCGAATAGAGACCGTGTCCTCCCGCCCGTCGGAGTACGCTACATAGGCGTATTGGGGGTTGGTGTGGAGGAGTTGGACCCTTTCGACCAGGGGGTCCGATTTATGGGTCGTCACGTGCTTCCGGAGCAGGACAGGGCCTGGGGATGTCAGCTACGATGGTAGTGAGGTCCCCGAGGAGGACTTTCTGGGGAAAACAAACACTCTTTCATGAGGGGTAGCATTGGTAGCTGTGCAAAGGAGTGATCTAATCGAGTGTAGCGCATCAGGGAAGACCGCTTGCCAGCGGGTGACTGGAAGGCCTTTAGATCTCAGAGCTAGTAAAACGGCCTTCCAGACTGTCGCGTTCTCCCTCTCTACCTGTCCGTTCCCCCTGGGGTTGTAGCTGGTGGTCCTACTCGAGGCTATGCCTTTGGAGAGCAGGTACTGTCGCAGCTCATCACTCAGAAAGGAGGATCCCCGGTCGCTATGGATATAGCTGGGGAAACCGAACAGGGTGAAGAGGCTGTGCAGGGCCCTGACGACCGTGGCCGAGGTCATATCCGGGCAGAGAATAGCGAAGGGGAAACGTGAATATTTGTCAATGACGTTGAGGAAGTATATGTTGCGGTCAGAAGAGGGGAGGGGGCCCTTGAAGTCGACGCTTAGGCGTTCGAAAGGGCGGGTGGCCTTTATGAGGTGTGCTCTGTCTGGCTGATAGAACTGTGGCTTGCACTCTGCGCAGACCTGGCAGTGTCTGGTTATAGACCTGACTTCCTCAATGGAGTAGGGCAGGTTACGGGCTTTAATGAAGTGAAAAAACCTGGTGACCCCCGGGTGGCAGAGGTCGTTGTGGAGAGTCTGCAATTGGACTATTTGTGCGCTGGCACATATTCCCCGGGACAGGGCGTCTGGGGGCTCATTGAGCTTCCCGGGCCGGTATAAGATGTTGTTAATTGTAGGTGGAAAGCTCGATTCTCCACCTCAATATTTTATCATTTTTGATCTTGCCCCGCTGCGTGCTATTAAACATGAATGCAACTGACCGTTGGTCCGTGAGTAGGGTGAATCGTTTACCAGCTAAGTAGTGGCGCCAGTGCCGTACAGCTTCCACTATGGCTTGGGCCTCCTTCTCGACAGAGGAGTGTCGAATTTCAGGGCCTTGGAGGGTTCGTGAGAAGAAGGCCACGGGTCTGCCCGTCTGGTTAAGGGCGGTGGCTAGGGCGAAGTCAGACGCATCGCTCTCCACCTGGAACGGGATGGAGTTGTCTGCAGCGTGCATCGTGGCCTTCGCGATGTCTGATTTGATGTAGTCGAAGGCCAGGCAGGCCTCTGCCGTCAGGGGAAAAGAGGTGGATTTGATGAGCAGATGGGCTTTATCCGCATAATGGGGGACCCACTGGGTGTAATACGAGAAGAAGCCCAGGCATCTCCTCAGTGCTTTGAGGCTGGTGGGGAGGGGGAGTTCCAGGAGGGGACGCATGCAGTCGGGATCGGGACCGATGACCCCGTTTTCCACAACACAACCAAGGATGGAGAGGCGGTGTGTGCGGAATACGCACTTCTCTTTATTATAGGTCAGATTTAGTAGTGTGGCGGTGTGGAGGAATTTGTGGAGGTTGGCGTCGTGGTCCTGCTGATCATGGCCGCAGATGGTGACATTATCCAGGTACGGGAAGGTGGCCCGCAGCCCGTTCTGGTCTACCATTCGGTCCATCTCACGCTGGAAAACTGACCTTGGTTGGTGACGCCGAAGGGGACCCTAAGGAAGTGATAAAGGCAGCCATCCGCCTCGAAGGCAGTATATTGGCGGTCTTCCGGGCGGATAGGGAGCTGGTGGTATGCAGACTTTAAGTCGATGGTAGAGAACACCCGATATTGCGCAATCTGATTTACCATGTCAGATATGCGGGGAAGGGGGTACACGTCCAGCTGCGTGCAGCGGTTAATGGTCTGACTGTAGTCAATGACCATGCGATGTTTCTCCCCAGTTTTAACAACTACTACTTGGGCTCTCCAGGGGCTGGTACTGGCCTCAATGATCCCCTCCCCTAGGAGCCGTTGTACTTCAGACCTGATAAAAGCCCCGTCTCCAGCACTGTACCGTCTGCTCTTGGTGGCGATGGGCTTGCAATTGGGGGTGAGATTTTCAAACAGTGAGGGAGGGGCGACTTTAAGGGTCGAGAGGCTGCAGGTGGTGCGCGGTGGGCGATCTAAGAACTGCTGATTGCAAACGGAGAGCGGGGGAAAAGGCCCATTATACTCCATGGTGACACTCTTAAGGTGACTCAGGAAATCGAGCCCCAGGAGTACGGCAGCGCGGAGTTGTGGCAGCACGAGGAGCCTGAAGTTTTTGTACACTGTGCCCCGTACAGTCAGGGTCGCCACGCAGTGCCCGAGGACATCCACCGAGTGGGACTTTGAAGCCATGGAGATCGTTTGCTTCACTGGCAGTACTGAAAGGGCGTAGCAACTCACTGTGTTAGGGTGAATAAAGCTCTCCGTACTCCCACAGTCAAAGTTTGTAGTGTGACCGTTTAACTCGATGTCCATCATGGACCTGGTGAGTTGGTGAGGCCTGGATTGGTCCAGCGTAACCGAAGCCACCGTTGGATTTTGTGACACGGCTGACGGCATCCAAGATGGCAGCCCACACGGTTCACACGCGGCTGATGGCATCCAAGATGGCAGCCCGCACGGCTCACACGCGGCTGATGGTGCCCAAGATGGCGGCCCCCGCAGGTCGCACGCGGCACTACTGGGCTTGGAGGTCGATTTCGCCCTGCATACCTTCACGTAATGGCCCTTCTTTCCACACCCGGAGGAGATCGCATCCTTCGCCGGGCAGCGTTGCCAGGGGTGCTTCCCCAGGCCGCAGAAGTAGCACTTCATGCGTCCGGACACTGCTGCAGCGGTCGGGTCATTGGTGGGACGTGGCGTGGCGTAGGCCTGCAGCCCTCCCGAGTACAGAGGTGGCGGGGACCGCGGTGTCCACGATGCGCCCCCGTGGTCGGGGGGTATAGGCCTCGAGATTACGGAAGGCCACCTCTAACGAATCGGCAAGCGCCACAGTCTTTTGTAGGTTCAGCCCACCCTGTTCCAGCAGTCGTTGTCGGATATAGTTTGACTTGATACCTGTGACATAAGCATCTCTGATTAAGTCCTCAGTGTTTTGGGCGGCTGTTACGGCCTTGCAGTTGGAGGCCCTGCCAAGTGCTCGCAACGCACGCAGGAATTGATCGTCCGATTCTCCTCACTGTTGTCTGCGAGTAGCCAGAAGGTGTCTGGCGTAGATTTCATTAGACTGTTTGTTGTACTGGCCTTTTAAAAGTTCGATCGCATCCTTCTAAGTTTCAGCGTCTTGAATCATCAAGAATATTTGATTGCTTACCCGGTCATGGAGCACGTGTAGCTTGTCGGTTTCAGTCCGGACGATGGAGGTGGAGGCGGCGAGGAAAGTTTTGAAACATCGCAGCCCGTGATCGAAGCTGTTAGAGGCTCCTACAAATTGAGGATCCAATTCTAATCTATCGGGTTTTAGTATCTGCTCCATCCCAAAACTTTTTGCTAATAAAATTGATGCACTATCAATCAAGCAAAGACTAGTTTGTATGCAAGAACAAATAGGCTTTTATTAGCAAAGGACTTGGAGCACACCCATGCTGATGAACTGGTCCAGAGACTGAGGCAGGGGGTGGGGAGCAGTCACCTTTATAGCTGGACCAGGGGGGGGAGGAGTCCCAGGCAGGGCCGGCAGGGGCATGTCCAGGCATGTCACACACACACACAGGCAATAAGCTAACAGTGGTTTACCACAAAATTCATGATTCTGTCGCTGTGGAAGGAAAATAATGCATAAAATGCGAGGCGGCATTTGTCAGTGTTGCTGGATCTGAAGCTGAAAAGCACTCCCGACTCTGTTGTGTTCAATAAAATAACTCGCCCGTCTCTCCCCTCACCCAATAGCGCTACCTATACAGACTTGCTCTCTGTTAAAGCGCAAGGCCAGCAGATGTGCTCAGGATCTTCTCCATTACATTGGCCACATGATGTCACGAGGCATGGTACATTGGGGAAACCATGCAAACGCTACGACAACGGATGAATAAACACCGCTCGACAATCACCAGGCAAGACTGTTCTCTCCCTGTTGAGGAACACTTCAGCGGTCACGGGCATTCGGCCTCTGATCTCCAGGTAAGCGTTCTCCAAGGCGGCCTTCACGACACACGACAGCGCAGAGTCGCTGAGCAGAGACTCTTAGCCAGGTTCCGCACACATGAGGACGGCCTCAACCGGGATATTGGGTTCATGTCACACTATCTGTAACCCCCACAACTTGCCTGGGCTTGCAAAATCTCACTAACTGTCCTGTCTGGAGACAATACACATCTCTTTAACCTGTGCTTAATGCTCCCTCCACTCACATTGTCTGTACCTTTAAGACTTGATTAGCTGTAAAGACTCACATTCCAAACATTATTCAGGTAAATTGAGTTAGTGTCTTTGTGCCCTGTTTGTGATCAGAACTCCCACCCACCTGACGAAGGAACAGCCTGTTCCGAAAGCTAGTGGCTTTTGCTACCAAATAAACCTATTGGACTTTAACCTGGTGTTGTGAGACTTCTTACACATGAGACCAGTGACAGAGGAAGTGAAGTTCTGGCTGTTATACAGATCATTTGCCGTCACCCAAAGGGGACACTGGGTCTCAGAGACTGCCGACTGTTTCTGCAGATCTGGTACTGTGGACACAGGACAGGCTGCAACCAATTCTGCTAACAGCAAAGTTCCACAACAGAACATTTATCGGGACATACCTTTCCAGTCATACTGACGGAGAGAGTGATTGGCAACTTTTCCACCCGATTTCCACCTGAGACAGACTGACACCAACGACTGACAATCAGACAGTTGAGCGTTTCGGCTCCATGAAGGCTGCAGTACTAATCAAATTAAATAAAACTGTAATAACATCTTTATTATCACTGTCACAAAATCTTGTGAAAAGCTCGCTCGTGTTCGGTCATCCAGAGATTGTCCACCAATTACAAGAGACATGTCAGAAATATGGTGGAGTAATTTCTACTTGCAGCACAAGTGAGACACCGGCTCATGAAGATTGATTCCGTCCAGGAAAAGTTTCCCTCTTAAACAAAACACTAATTTAAAAAGACAGTCTCTCCAACACCGGTGCATGATGGCAGCAGTGTGTGGTAGATACACACGGCAGCAACTCATCCATGCTCCTGATGGCTGCAAATTCCTCCCCAAGCCACTCAACATTCTGACTTGGAAATATATTGCCTTTCCACCTCTGCGATAAGTAAAAATCCTACAGTTACCTCCCTAACCGCACTGTCGGTGTACCTACGTGCTGCAGCGATTCAAGAAAGCAGCTCACAGCCACTATCACTAAAGGAAATTGGAGATAGGAAAATTGCTGCAATACTTTTCACCCCAGGGAACAAAACAATAGAATAAATAGCCACTTAAATATCAGCTTTACAGAGAGGAACATTGTTAGGAAATGAAATAACACAATGGGGGCTGAAAGACAAGATAAATTGATCTTGCACATCTTGCACCTCTCTTGGCGATTTCGGATTGAGCAATGATGGACTGAATCATCACCATGAAACACATCATCATAAACAGCTCTTTCCCCATCTTCCACACACTGCCTCAGGTTTACAAACCGTGTGAAGTGGAACGCTTGTGAATTTGACTGTGAGTGAACGCTGCACTTATATTCACACATGCCGTACTGACTGTTGTCTTATATTCTGGGGCATTTCTATTCTGCTTCGGGAATGTTCTGTTGGCAATTTGCCTCAGTCAGTAATGTTCTATGCTTCTGATCACAGAGTTCTGTTTTGGAAATAAGCCCAGGACCTCAAAGTGTGTTGAAGGGATAAGGACGAGCAGGAACACAGACAGAATATATGGGATGAATCTCTCGATGATTCTGGCTGAATGTGTTTGCACACATTTTAACCTTGTTGCTTTGCACTGGCCTAGCTGGATCAAAAAAAGTTGATTGTATTCATTATCTTCTGATAACTGTTCCCCTCAGAGTCGCCGTCTTGGCTCACAGTGACTTTGTGCTATTAAACACTTATGCTGTGGTATGGTGTCCCATAATTTGAGGAGCGCCCCAGCCTCAGTCATGATAATGTCAATGTTTGGCCTGGATTTATCTGTTTTTCATTAGTAGTTGCATTTCAGACTCAATTTCTCAATAGTCACACCATAGTCCTATTGATCTACAGTGGACTGCAAAATCCTTTCCAAAGACCAAGTGTCAGAAAGTGCATTAAAGTTGGAAAGTTGTCCAGAGCTGGAGAGGCATAAGGACTGAGTAGAACATAGAACGTAGAACATTACAGCGCAGTACAGGCCCTTCGGCCCTCGATGTTGTGCCAACCAGTGAAACCAATCTAAAGCCCCTCTAACACACACTATTCCAATATCATCCATATGTTTATCCAATGACCCTTTAAATGCCCTTAATGTTGGCGAGTCCACTACTGCTGCAGGCAGGGCATTCCACGCCCTTACTACTCTGAGTAAAGAACCTACCTCTGACATCTGTCCTATATCTATCACCCCTCAATTTAAAGCTATGTCCCCTCATGCTAGCTATCACCATCCGAGGAAAAAGGCTCTCACTGTCCACCCAATCTAATCCTCTGATCATCTTGTATGCCTCTATTAAGTCACCTCTTCACCTTCTTCTCTCTAATGAAAACAACCTCAAGTCGCTCAGCCTTTCCTCATAAGACCTTCCCACCATACCAGGCAACATCCTGGTAAATCTCCTCTGTACCCTTTCCAATGCTTCCACATCCTTCCTATAATGTGGCGACCAGAACTATACGCAATACTCCAAGTGCGGCTGCACCAGAGTTTTGTACAGCTGCAACATGACCTCCTGGCTCCGAAACTCAATCCCTTTACCAATAAAAGCTAACACTCTGTACGCCTTCTTAACAACTCTATCAACCTGGGTGCCAACTTTCAGGGCTCTATGCACATGGACACCAAGATCTCACTGCTCATCCACACGACCAAGTATCTTACCATTAGCCCAGTACTCTGTAATCCTGTTACTCCTTCTAAAGTGAATCACTTCACACTTTTCCGCATTGAACTCCATTTGCCACCTCTCAGCCCAGCTCTGCAGCTTATCTATGTCCCTCTGTAACCTGCAACAACCTTCCGCACTGTCCACAACTCCACTGACTTTAGTGTCATCTGCAAATTTACTAACCCATCCTTCTACGCCCTCATCCAGGTCATTTATAAAAATGACAAACAGCAGTGGCCCCAAAACAGATCCTTGCGGTACACCACTAATAACTGAAGTCCAGGATGAACATTTCCCATCAACCACCACCCTCTGTCTTCTTACAGCTAGCCAATTCCTGATCCAAACTGCTAAATCACCCTCAATCCCATGCCTCAGTTTCTTCTGCAATAGCTTACCGTGGGGAACTTTATCAAACGCTTTACTGAAATCCATATACACCACATCAACTGCTTTACCCTCATCCACCTCTTTGGTCACCTTCTCAAAGAACTCAATGTGAGGCACGACCGACCCTTCACAAAACCGTGTTGACTACCTCTAATCAAATTATTCCTTTCTAGATGATTATAAATCCTATCTCTTATAATCCTTTCCAAAACTTTGCCTACAACAGAAGTAAGGCTCACAGGTCTATAATTACCAGGGTTGTCCCTACTCCCCTACTTGAACAAGGGGACAACATTTGCTATCCTCCAGTCTTCTGGCACTGTTCCTGTAGACAATGACGACATAAAGATCAAAGCCAAAGGCTCTGCAATCTCCTCCTTAGCCTCCCAGAGAATCCTGGGATAAATCCCATCCAGCCCAGGGGACTTATCTATTTTCACACTTTCCAGAATTGCTAACACCTCCTCCTTATGAACCTCAATCCCGTCTAGTCCAATAGCCTGTATCTCAGTATTCTCCTCGACAACATTGTCTTTTTCCTGGGTGAATACTGACGAAAAATATTTATTTAGCACCTCTCCTATCTCTTCAGGCTCCATGCACAACTTCCCACTACTGTCCTTGACTGGCCCTAATCTTACCCTAGTCATTCTTTTATTCCTGACATACCTATAGAAAGCTTTAGGGTTTTCCTTGATCCTATCTGCCAAAGATTTCTCATGTCCCCTCCTGGCTCTTCTTAACTCTCTCTTTAGGTCCTTCCTGGCTAACTTGTAACTCTCAAGCACCCTAACTGAGCTTTCATGTCTCATCTTTACATCAGTCTCCTTCTTCCTCTTCACAAGAAATTCAACTTCTTTCATAAATCACAGTTCCCTCGCTCGACCACTTCCTCCCTGCCTGACAGGTACATACTTATCAAGGACACGCAGTAGCTGTTCCTTGAAAAAGCTCCACATTTCAATTGTGTCCATCCCCTGCAGTTTCCTTCCCCAACCTATGCATCCTAAATCTCGCCTAATCGCATCATAATTTCCTTTCCCCCAGCTATAACTCTTGCCCTTCGGTATATACCTATCCTTTTCCATCGCTAAAGTAAATGTAACCGAATTGTGGTCACTATCACCACAGTGCTCCCCTACCTCCAAATCTAACACCTGGTCTGGTTCATTACCCAGTACCAAATCCAATGTGGCCTTGCCTCTTGCTGGCCTATCGACATATTGTGTCAGGAAACCCTCTTGCACACATTGGACAAAAACTGACCCATCTAAAGTACTCAGTGAGTGAGTTTTGAAATGTAATTGTGAGATTAATCATTCATCCACTCTTTCATGATTGTAGAGTTCACCATTGTAGGGGTCAGTGTATACAACTCTTGAGGACACCTTCCAAATCCACCTGCACAACGACACACACGTCATGTTAAATAATGCTTAAAATATGTGAATATCGATCCTAAACATCATTTGGTTCAGTGTCAACGACACTTGCAAAATGAAATTTCATGCATCTCTCCAGTCTGTTTTTTGCTAATAATTTCTGATTTGCGACTCTTGACCGAATGATTATTCCAACTGTCATTGTTCAATGAATACTGTGGCCTTCCATTTTGCAAAAATGCAAACACGTGTCACATTGTAAAACTCCAATTGAACATGCAATTACAGGAAATCAACCGCACCGCACTCCATCCATTGTAAATTCTCCTGGTTTTTACTTATTAATCTCTTTCCCCACTCTCAGTAATTCTATATTGGCAGCTCTTTGGCTTATATCTATAACCCAAGAACAAAGAACAAAGAACAAAACAGCACAGGAACAGGCCCTTCGGCCCTCCAAGCCTGCGCCGCTCCCTGGTCCAAACTAGACCATTCTTTTGTATCCCTCCATTCCCACTCCGTTCATGTGGCTATCTAGATAAGTCTTAAACGTTCCCAGTGTGTCTGCCTCCACCACACTGCCTGGCAGCGCATTCCAGGCCCCCACCACCCTCTGTGTGAAATATGTCCGTCTGATATCTGTGTTAAACCTCCCCCGCTTCACCTTGAACCTATGACCCCTCGTGAACGTCACCACCGACCTGGGGAAAAGCTTCCCACCGTTCACCCTATCTATGCCTTTCATAATTTTATACACCTCTATTAAGTATCCCCTCATCCTCCGTCTTTCCAGGGAGAACAACCCCAGTTTACCCAATCTCTCCTCATAACTAAGCCCCTCCATACCAGGTAACATCCTGGTAAACCTCCTCTGTACTCTCTCCAAAGCCTCCACGTCCTTCTGGTAGTGTGGCGACCAGAACTGGACGCAGTATTCCAGATGCGGCCGAACCAACATTCTATACGTCTGCAACATCAGACCCCAACTTTTATACTCTATGCCCCGTCCTATAAAGGCAAGCATGCCATAAGCCTTCTTCACCACCTTCTCCACCTGTGACGTCACTTTCAAGGATCTGTGGACTTGCACACCCAGGTCCCTCTGCGTACCTACACCTTTTATGGTTCTGCCATTTATCATATAGCTCCTCCCTACATTATTTCTACCAAAATGCATCACTTCGCATTTATCAGGATTGAACTCCATCTGCCATTTCTTTGCCCAAATTTCCAGCCTATCTATATCCTTCTGTAGCTTCTGACAATGCTCCTCACTATCTGCAAGTCCTGCCAATTTTGTGTCGTCCGCAAACTTACTGATCACCCCAGTTACACCTTCTTCCAGGTCATTTATATAAATCACAAACAGCAGAGGTCCCAATACAGAGCCCTGCGGAACACCACTAGTCACAGGCCTCCAGCCGGAAAAAGACCCTTCCACTACCACCCTCTGTCTTCTGTGACCAAGCCAGTTCTCCACCCATCTAGCCACCTCCCCCTTTATCCCATGAGATCCAACCTTTTTCACCAGCCTACCATGAGGGACTTTGTCAAACGCTTTACTAAAGTCCATATAGACGACATCCACGGCCCTTCCCTCGTCAACCATTTTGGTCACTTCTTCAAAAAACTCCACCAGGTTAGTGAGGCATGACCTCCCTCTCACAAAACCATGCTGACTATCGTTAATGAGTTTATTCCTTTCTAAATGCGCATACATCCTATCTCTAAGAATCTTCTCCAACAACTTCCCCACCACGGACGTCAAGCTCACCGGCCTATAATTACCCGGGTTATCCTTCCTACCCTTCTTAAATAACGGGACCACATTAGCTATCCTCCAATCCTCTGGGACCTCACCTGCGTCCAGTGACGAGACAAAGATTTGCGTCAGAGGCCCAGCAGAACCCGCAGATACAGCTGCTCTATCTGATAGCAAATCATCAATTGCCTTGGTGTTATCTTTGGTTTCTCACACTTACCCTCAGACTCACTTCTTCACCGCTCACTTCATGGCCACTGAGCACAGAATTTTCATGTACTGTCCATTATTGAGTACATATGATACCTTATTCATTAAGAAATCAAATTTGATGTCTTGTCATCTATTAGTCATATTAACTCTGCAAACATTCCTGATTTCAATCCAGAAATTAAATGCTTTAGCAAAGAGTCAATTCAGTCCAGTTCATTTAAAAAAAAAACTGTTTTATGTTTCCAGGGGAAATTCCACTTGCTGTGTGGTAAATGCCTAATGTAAAGTAAAATTTATTTATTCATCACAAGTAGGCTTACATTAACACTGTAATAAAGTTACCATGAAAATCCCCTAGTTGCCACACTCTGGTGCCTGTTCGGGTACAATGAGAGAGAATTCAGCATAGCCAATGTACCTAACCAGCACGTCTTTTGGACATGGGGAGAACGTGCAAACTCCACACAGAGAGCGACCCAAGCCGGGAATCGAACCTGGGTCCCTGGCACTGTGAGGCAGCAGTGCTAACCACTGTGCCACCGTATTGCCAATTGCATTAACTGCAGCCCAGGTTCTAAGAATACGTTGTCGTTGACTTTTCCAAGTTGCTTGTTAATAATTTTTGGTTAATATATTTACTTTGCCGTTCCTGTCTCCTACTGTACTCCAATTTCAAAATAAATAGTTTTCTTCCAATCTCAAATATGTTTCATAAAAATATCTCCAGCATTTGGAAAGTTGAACCATTGCCTTCCAGAAATACAAACCACTGAGTTTATGAATGAAAATAGATATCTGTCTGGTTGAATGGATCGATTGCATGCTACATTTGGATTCAACATTGTTTTTGAGACTGGAGTGCGGATGGTGCGATCTTTCAGGAATTCCACCATGAATTAACCATGTACTGTGGAAATACACGAGAGAAAATGTTCTAAACCCTGAAGGGTTAACTGAAACCCAAAAATACTGTTCAGCTGTAAACCTCTTCGTGACTGACTGATTCAATTGTGCCAATTGAATCCCTAGATCTTGCTCCATCACAAAACAACTGTTTGTGCATGCCTGCTCTTACGAACATTTTGGCTCATGACTTTATTTTCCTATTTTCCACCAAAATAACATCCTCTTATCTGACTCGTCTACTGAGGTAGTATGGCCTGAGGTTAGAAACAGGAAAGCAGAGGTCACCCTGTTGGGAGTTTTCTATAGGTCTCCGAAAAGTTCCAGAGATGTAGAGGAAAGGATTGCAAAGATGATCATAGAATCATAGAAACCCTACAGTGCAGAAGGAGGCCATTCGGCCCATCGAGTCTGCACCGACCACAATCCCACCCAGGCCCTACCCCCACATATTTACCCGCTAATCCCTCTAACCTACACATCCCAGGACTCTAAGGGGCAATTTTTAACCTGGCCAATCAACCTAACCCGCACATCTTTGGACTGTGGGAGGAAACCGGAGCACCCGGAGGAAACCCACGCAGACACGAGGAGAATGTGCAAACTCCACACAGACAGTGACCCGAGCCGGGAATCGAACCTGGGACCCTGGAGCTGTGAAGCAGCAGTGCTAACCACTGTGCTACCGTGCCGTACCATGATTCTGGATAGGAGCGAAAGTAACAGGGTAGTTGTTATGGGGGACTTTAACTTTACAAATATTGACTGGAAACGCTTTAGTTCGAGTACTTTAGATGGGTCAGTTTTTGTCCAATGTGTGCAGGAGCGTTTCCTGACACAGTATGTAGATAGGCCAACAAGAGGCGAGGCCACATTGGATTTGGTACTGGGTAATGAACCAGGCCAGGTGTTAGATTTGGAGGTAGGTGAGCACTTTGGTGACAGTGACCACAATTCGATTACGTTTACTTTAGCGATGGAAAGGGATAGGTATATACCGCAGGGCAAATGTTATAGCTGGGGGAAAGGAAAATTTGATGATGCGATTAGGCGAGATTTAGGATGCATAGGATGGGGATGAAATCTGCAGGGGATGGGCACAGTTGAAATGTGGAGCTTGTTCAAGGAACAGCTACTGCGTGTCCTTGATAAGTATGTACCTGTCAGGCAGGGAGGAAGTGGTCGAGCGAGGAAACCGTGATTTACTAAAGAAGTTGAATCTCTTGTGAAGCGGAAGAAGGAGACTTATGCAAAGATGAGACATGAAGGCTCAGTTAGGGCGCTTGAGAGTTACAAGTTAGCCAGGAAGGACCTGAAGAGAGAGCGAAGAAGACCAGGAGGGGACATGAGAAGTCTTTGGCAGGTAGGATCAAGGAAAACCCCAAAGCTTTCTATAGGTATGTCAGGAATAAAAGAGTGACTAGGGTAAGATTAGGGCCAGTCAAGGACAGTAGTGGGAAGTTGTGCGTGGAGTCCAAAGAGATAGGAGAGGTGCTAAATGAATATTTTTCATCAGTATTCACACAGGAAAAAGACAATGTTGTCGAAGATAATACTGAGATACAGGCTATTAGACTAGACGGGATTGAGGTTCATAAGGAGGAGGTGTTAGCAATTCTGGAAAGAGTGAAATAGATAAGTCCCCTGGGCCAGATGGGATTTATCCCAGGATTCTCTGGGAAGCTTGGGAGGAGATTGCAGAGCGTTTGGCTTTGATCTTTATGTCGTCATTGTCTACAGGAATAGTGCCAGAAGACAGGAGGATAGCAAATGTTGTCCCCTTGTTCGAGAAGGGGAGTAGAGACAACCCTGGTAATTATAGACCAGTGAGCCTTACTTCTGTTGTGGGCAAAGTTTTGGAAAGGATTATAAGAGATAGGACTTATAATCATCTAGAAAGGAACAATTTGATTAGGGATAGTCAATACAGTTTTGTGAAAGGTAGGTCGTGCCTCACAAACCTTATTGAGTTCTTTGAGAACGTGACCAAAGAGGTGGATGAGGGTAAAGCAGTTGATGTGGTGTATGTGGATTTCAGTAAAGCGTTTGATAAGGTTCCCCACGGTAAGCTATTGCAGAAAATACGGAGGCATGGGATTGAGGGTGATTTAGCGGTTTGGATCAGAAATTGGCTCGCTGTAAGAAGATAGAGGGTGGTGGTTGATGGGAAATGTTCATCCTGGAGTTCAGTTACGAGTGGTGTACTGCAAGGATCTGTTTGGGGCCACTGCTGTTTGTCATTTTTATAAATGACCTGGATGAGGGCATAGAAGGATGGGTTAGTAAATTTGCGGATGGCACTAAAGTTGGTGGACTTGTGGACAGTGCGGAGGGAAGTTGCAGGTTACAGAGGGACATAGATAAGCTGCAGAGCTGGGCTGAGAGGTGGCAAATGGAGTTTAATGCGGAAAAGTGTGAGGTGATTCACTTTGGAAGGAGTAACAAGAATACAGAGTACTGGGCTAATGGTAAGGTACTTGGAAGTGTGGATGAGCAGAGAGATCTTGGTGTCCATGTGCATAGATCCTAGAAAGTTGGCACCCAGGTTGATAGGGTTGTTAAGAAGGCGTACAGTGTGTTAGCTTTTATTGGTAAAGGGATTGAGTTTCGGAGCCATGATGTCATTTTGCAGCTGTACAAAACTCTGGTGCGGCCGCACTTGGAGTATTGCGTACAGTTCTGGTCGTCGCATTATAGGAAGGATGTGGAAGCATTGGAAAGGGTGCAGAGGAGATTTACCAGGATGTTGCCTGGTATGGTGGGAAGGTCTTATGAGGAAAGGCTGAGTGATTTGAGGCTGTTTTCATTAGAGAGAAGAAGGTTAAGAGGTGACTTAATAGAGGCATACAAGATGATCAGAGGATTAGATAGCGTGGACAGTGAGAGCCTTTTTCCTCGGATGGTGATGGCTAGCATGAGGGGACATGGCTTTAAATTGAGGGGTGATAGATATAGGACAGATGTCAGAGGTAGGTTCTTTACTCAGAGAGTAGTAAGGGCGTGGAATGCCCTGCCTGCAACAGTAGTGGACTCGTCAACATTAAGGGCATTTAAAGGGTCATTGGATAAACATATGGATGATATTGGAATAGTGTAGGTTAGATGGGCTTTAGATTGGTTTCACAGGTCGGCGCAACATTGAGGGCCGAAGGGCCTGTACTGCGCTGTAATGTTCTATGTTCTATGTTCTTCAAAGCAAACTCTGCATTAGAAACCAAGACTGTGAGAGGGGGCCGTTAGAATTAAGAGCTTCACCATCATTCATTTAAGAACAATGTTTGGGCTCATGCTGGGTTTTTGTGTTTATTATTAGACACCTCACTAAAGGTAAGTTGTATATGCTGGAGAAAGTGAAGTGGATTTTTCATACAACGTTATTAGACAGGCAAGATTACAGGTACAAGCAATGATGATAGAAGATGTGATGGTTCTCTTCGTATGAGAGAAGTACAATAGGAGACTTCAAAGAGATGACCAAAATTATGAAATGCTTGTGCAGAGTCTTAGAAATAAATGGTTGTCAGTGCTGGGTGTATCACAATCCAAAGCACTCAGCTTTCAGGTCATTGACATTATAGTCAATTTCTGTAAACAGATTGTACAGTCCCTTCCTGGAAACAATATGAAATGCCACCTACCTGATTGTGCACAAGACTCAATTCAGGTGCTGCACATACCACTGTTCCTGATCTTCCTCCACTCCTTGCCTCTCCATCAATCTGAGTTCACTTCCAAAATACCTTTCCCTTTCTCCCATTTTTTAAAATCTAAAAATAAACTTTCAATTTCCGTTCATCTCATACTAAATACGAGGGAGCCATTTCCTTCTCGAGACCCAAAACAGGGAAGTCTCTGTATTTTAGGGGAACTTACAAATAATCTTGCGCCCATGCACCTCCTGACATTGTCATTGCAGGTCGTAGTTGCCACTGTTTTGGATGGTGCCTTCAAAAG
This sequence comes from Mustelus asterias, assembly GCF_964213995.1. Classification (NCBI taxonomy): domain Eukaryota; kingdom Metazoa; phylum Chordata; class Chondrichthyes; order Carcharhiniformes; family Triakidae; genus Mustelus; species Mustelus asterias. The sequence continues at coordinate 43,484,253 of NC_135808.1, forward strand.
ACACTTACCTACTTGCTGAAATACATGTTGCAGATGCTACACTTTTAACTTGTTGTTTGCCAGTGGCTGTGGGATCGCATCATTTAGCTCGTGCTCGGCCTTCCTGAGCGCTATTTGAGCTGCATTCATCCAGGCAAGTGGAGAGGATTCTATTACACTTTCAATAATGCATGGTGTACAGCTTTTGTGGAGTCAGGAGATAACGCACACAATTCACAACAAATGGCCTGCTCTTTTCTCTATCGTGCTTAGGTTGCTTATTTAAGTAAGTTTCAAATCAATAGTGACAGAAAAAATGCAAGGGAAGATGTTTGCATCTTATTTGAGATGTGCATTGCCTCTACTTGTGCATCTAAGTTACTTGCCTCATATCAGCTGAGACCAGAATGTTGTCAAGGAGCTGTGCAAAGCACAACCCACATCAATGCGGGGGGGGGGGGGGGTTGAGAAGGGAAATGATAACTGAGCGTTCAGAAATCAATGTCAACTGTTCTGAATCCAGGATGGAGGGTAAATTACTGAGCAAGCAGCTGGAAATATTACGTCCTCCGACAGTGTCTGGAGGACGACCTAGAGCCAGGCTTGGGACTTGGTTGTTGGGTTCCAAATAAACACAAATGCCAAGTGAGGCAGGTCCGTGCACACCTTCCCCGGCCTTGATCCTTATTCACAGCAGGGACCGATAAATATTTTGGGAGCTCTTCTGGAGATTTTCTTGAGGGCTGTTTTAATGGATAATTTTTGAAGGTCATCTTTTTGTTTCGCACTCATCCCATTATTAGTGGATGCAGTCACATACTAGTATTACCATCCTAGTCTATGTTATAACATCGGGTATTGCAAACTACACAGAAATAGCATTCGAGGTACCAGTACTCTCAATAATCATCACCCTGTGTTAAGCTCTAAACCACAGCGCACAAGAAAACCCTTAATTTCCTGAACACCAATGTGTTTAAATTGGCATGAGACGATAAGCAGAGGTTAGCAAAATTTGTATTTTTTTCTGAAATAATAAACTCACGCACTTCAACACGAATAAGCCACCCCAAATAAGCCACTCCTACTCTGATAAGATTAAAGCTAATGTGTTTCCATCACAGATTCACAAAGCTGGAAGATTATAACCAGGAAAAAAGTAATGCAGCACATATCACAATTATATATTTGAATTGAAGAATTTACACAGTATTCATCACAAAAACAACTGCTAGCTTTCGCTCCCTTAAGCATCTCTGGAATGTATGCAGTTTTACCCCAGATAGTCCACATCATTTTCCAAATATGTCTTGCTTCATTCACAGCTGATTACTCCCAACGACGGTTTTGGAAAACTGTCATCTCTATTTTAATGCCTACTTCGCCAAACTTTGTAGAATCTCTCTCCCGACCTCAGCCCACACCAGCGGGAAACCCGGGAACGGGGCTGTGCTGCCGGCGGGACTGGAGAATCCTGCCAGCGTGAATGGTCGAAGAATTCTGGCCACAATTTTAAAAGGGGAACAATGAAAGGACTAGGACATTCATTTGATGGATGGACGGTCCATGAGCGACTAACCTGTATACTATCTGCTCCACCTGCCAGTCTGCTGTCAATACGTCAAATATGATTGCATAAAGGTTCATGGTGTCTGTGAAAGATATTGGCATCGATAGGAAATTTTCTGCTTCACATCAAACAGATTTTTTTTTCTCTGGTTAGCAATGTTGTAGGTAAAGATGCCTCTGAGTCTATTCGTAGGTCAAAATACATTGGTTTATTTGCATAATTGTGGGAGACCGTCCGATGCCTAACACGGCCTCAGACTTCTCAGCAAATACAGGTTCAAAACATATATTTATACCCCCCCATGTCACGTTCAGTTTCCCAGGCCTCACTGGTTCCCAGGCTGTGGCTTGTCTTCCATTGTGTGAATCTTGCTATCTTGGCGGTTTCTTCACAGTTGTTTCAAGGCCATGACTATTGTTCTCTGAACACAGGTGGCGCATCTTACTAACGTACAAGCTTACGGTCTCGTACAAACAAGTTAACTGGCTTATAACAATTTATATGTTCGTAGGTACTTGTATAATATATATCGGTACAGGTTATGATGAGTATATATGAATGCATCATTATACGATCACGGAAGGCCTACATGTAGGCATCTACTGTTACACAGCAATACATAATTAAAGAATACAAAATGGCAGGTTAGCCACATTCTTGAACAGATTAGCCGGGAACAGCTGCTGCCCTTATCTGTTCTTGGATACATAGAACATAGAACATAGAACAGTACAGCACAGAACAGGCCCTTCAGCCCTCGATGTTGTGCCGAGCTTTGTCCAAAACCAAGATCAAGCTATCCCACTCCCTATCATTCTGGTGTGCTCCATTTGCCTATCCATAATCGCTTGAAATTTCCTAAAGTGTCCAATTCCACTATCACAGCAGGCAGTCCATTCCACACCCCAACCACTCTCTGAGTAAAGAACCTACCTCATACATCCCTCCTATATCTCCCACCATGAACCTTATAGTTATGCCCCCTAGTAACAGCTACATTCACCCGAGGAAATAGTCTCTGAACGTCCACTCTATCTATCCCCCTTATCATCTTATAAACCTGTATTAAGTCACCTCTCATCCTCCTCCGTTCTAAAGAGAAAGGCCCTAGCTCCCTCAACCTTTCCTCACAAGACCTACCCTCCAAACCAGGCAGCATCCTGGTAAATCTCCTCTGCACTCTCTCCAATGCTTCCACATCCTTCTTATAGTGAGGTGACCAGAACTGCACACAATATTCCAAATGTGGTCTCACCAAGGTCCTGTACAGTTGCAGCAGAACCCCACGGCTCTGAAACTCAAATCCCCTGTTAATAAACGCTAACGCACTATAGGCCATCTTCACGGCTCTATCCACTTGAGTGGCAACCTTCAGAGATCTGTGGATATGAACCCCAAGATCTCTCTGTTCCTCCACATTCCTCAGAACCCTGCCATTGACCTTGTAATCCGCATTCAAATTTGTCCTACCAAAATGAATCACCTCGCACTTATCAGGGTTAAACTCCATCTGCCATTTTTCGGCCCAGCTCTGCATCCTATCAATGTCTCTTTGCAGTCTACAACAGTCTACAACAGCCCTCCACCTCCACCAATCTTGGTGTCATCAGCAAATTTACTGACCCACCCTTCAGCCCCCTCCTCCAAGTCATTGATAAAAATCACAAATAGCAGAGGACCCAGCACTGATCCCTGTGGTACACCGCTGGTAACTGGTCTCCAGTCTGAAAATTTTTCATCCACCACCACCCTCTGTCTTCTATGAGATAGCTAGTTACCTATCCAATTGGCCAAATTTTCCCTCTATCCCACACCTCCTTACTTTCTTCATGAGCCTACCATGGGGAACCTTATCAAATGCCTTACTAAAATCCATGTATACGACATCAACTGCTCTGCCTTCATCTACACACTTAGTTACCTCCTCAAAGAATTCAATCAAATTTGTGAGGCAAGACTTGCCCTTCACAAATCCGTGCTGACTATCACGGATTAAGCTGCATCTTTCCAAATGGTCATAAATCCTATCCCTCAGGACCTTTTCCATTAACTTACTGACCACCGAAGTAAGACTAACCAGCCTATAATTACCAGGGTCATTCCAATTTCCCTTCTTGAACAGAGGAACAACATTCGCCACTCTCCAGTCCTCTGGCACTATCCCCGTGGATAGTGAGGACCCAAAGATCAAAGCCAAAGGCTCTGCAATCTCATCCCTTGCTTCCCAAAGAATCCTAGGATATATCCCATCTGGCCCAGGGGACTTATCGACCCTCAGGTTTTTCAAAATTGCGAATACACCTTCCCTCAGAACATCTACTTCCTCCAGCCCATCAGCCTGTATCACACTCTCATCCTCAAAAACATGGTCCCTCTCCTTGGTGGACACTGAAGAAAAGTATTCATTCATCGCCTCTCCTATCTCTTTTGACTCCATACACAAGTTCCCACTACTATCCTTGACCGGACCTAACCTCACCCTGGTCATTCTTTTATTTCTCACATAAGTGTAAAAAGCCTTGGGGTTTTCCTTGATCCGACCCTCCAAGGGCTTATGCCCCCTCCTAGCTCTCCTAAGCCCTTTTTCTAGCTCATTCCTTGCTACCTTGTAACCCTCAAGCGACCCAACTGAACCTTGTTTTCCCATCCTTACATACGCTTCCTTTTTCATCCTGACAAGACATTCAACCTCTTTTGTGAACCATGGTTCCCTCACTCGGCCATTTCCTCTCATGAGCATGAAAACACACTGATGTAAATATGAGTTCTACAGTGTTTCTCACACAATCTCTAAATAGCACAGAATTCACTTTGTCACTTTGAGTATTAGAATTCATTAACCCATTCCCGTCTTCACTCCCCCCTTTTGATCGGGTGCCAGGTGGTCCGCACATGGCCCCATGACCAATTCAGAACCAAAGGTTACCAGCACATGGGCCCATCTCCTTTGTCAGGAGGTCTGCCCCCTCTGCCTGTACACTTGCACCCGGCATAATCCGCGCTGTTACTGTTTGTACACTTCCACCCGGCATAATCCGCGCTGTTACTGTTTGTACACTTTCACCCGGCATAATCTGCACTGTTACTGTTTTGCAACGGGCATTCAATAATGCCATACAAACACAGCAAGCAATTACAATTAATACAATCAATCCATGCATCAGGTATGCACCCCACGACCTGAATCGTTGCCCCAGCCAGCCTGGAGGGTTATAATTGTGACATTGGTTCCCCTCATCCTGTATTGTTTTCTCCACGTGTTTAATATGATCTGCCAAGCGAGTTATATTCTCTGAAGCATCGGGAATATACGTACAGCATTCGGAGCCAACTATGGCACATGTTCTTCCTTGGGAGGCTAGCACATAATCGAGTGCCAATTGGTTCTGTAACGCCACAGTCCAGATAGCTACAACCTCTGCTGATATTTCAGAGACGGCCGTGCTCACCTCCTCGAACCCATCCTTAGTCTCATTCGCAATTCTCTCGAGGGTCAAGGCCATCCGTATAAGTTCCTGTGCTGCCTTTGCCGTCCCATAAAGTGGGGAGGCTATCATGAAGAACCATTCTGTCTCACTAATGGCTCGCTTAGCCCGAAGAAGGTGTATCTTGGGGTAGTTCTGTAAGTCAGTGTAATGGTGAATATAAGGCACCACATATGCCAAATAACACGATCCTGCCCAATTCCAAGGAAGCCACGGATAGGCCGACAAAATAGGTACCATTATATGCAGTCATCTTGCTTACATAAGCGGAATAGAGGCTAACTGGGACAGTGGCTGTGGGGCACTGGATTGTGACCTGTACCATGGCCCAAGCATCATTAGTGATATCAATCTGCTGTATACAGTAGCTACGGCCAACAGGTATGGTTCCATTTCTTATCAGGCAGATAGATCCCCTTTGTTTATTTTTCACAATGAAGTAGGGTGGGAATCTGATCTGTCGTAGCTGGGCTGGTAATGCTTCTTAAAGGACAATAAAGTGCACACTCTGCCCCCTAACTTTAACACAACATCACTGTTGCTAATATTAAATGTACCCTGCATGGTGGTACTCAATGGGGTTTTGAATGTCAGTTGCCTTGTCCCTTTCTGGGTTCCATTCTGATTTAAAACCCATTCAATTACTTCTGGAGCTGATAAAGGGATAGGGAATAAAGGAATTCCTCCCTTTCCTCCATGCGTGGGAATGTGTGAACAGACCCAGCACTTGCTCAGATTCGATTGTGATGCATACAGATAAGGCATATACACAGAGGTGTTCATACAATAGACAGAGTCATCATTACAAAGATGTTCACTGTGCTTCATCTCTAAATCCTCATAATTTCATCTATACTTTCCCGCTATGGCCAACAGGGCCAGGGTCGTGAGAAGCAGCATGAAAAGTATCTTATCACTTACTAATAATCCGCGCAACCGTTATACAATGGTCCAAAGGCTATATCGCCCACGCGCAATGCCGTGAACCCTTTCAGCTTGCTTGGAGGTCAGTCGTCTGTACATTCCTGCAATGGGAGTATATCACATATTTTCCCACTTAGTTTCAGCATATTCTTTCAACTGAGTTTAATGACCTTTCCCGCTTATGTCTATACAGGCACAGGTATCTCCACTAATTATAACTTCATACGGCCCATCCCATTTTAGTACAAACCCTGATTTGTCAGGTAGTGTTTTCACTAGGACGTCCTGCTGTTGGGACGTCAGGGAGCATTTCCAGCTCTCTCTGCGTCTCTTAACTCCTAATTGTCTTTTACCAATTTGCGCATCCCTTTTAGTTGGGTGCTTAGTTCCAAAACATATCTCCTGATTTTATCTTTTAGTGGACCTACATCTGTCCCACCTGTTATGATGCTTTCTAGTAATTGCATCGCCCGTCCTGTCATTACCTCATATGGGGTTAATCCGGTTGTTCGGTTTGTGGCAACCCTTAATCTCATTAGTATGGTGGGCAATACCTTTGGCCATGAAAGCCAGTGCATTATACATGTAAGGGACTGAGGAAAATGTGTGGGGAAGACATTTACCAGTGTTCTTTGTCCCTTGTGGGTTTCAGTGTCCTGTTTGCCAGGCGGGTGCTGTGAACAGGATGCTGTTGGTTGAGTGATGTGGGCTGGACCAATGGGATTGCTCTGGGGTCGGGAGGAAAAAAAGGTGCCAGGAAGTGAAGCAGCTGCAGAGCTGAAGAGGCAGAGCTGGAGAGGGAGTGTGCAGAGAGAGAGCTTTTTCCAGGCAGTGAGAATTGGGTTTGGAGTGAGAGGCAGCCAGGCGTTCCCCTGCCTGTTCTTTTCATTACTGCCGAGGAGGACAGCCTTCAGCGCACTCGACCTACTTTGCTGCACGGATAGCTCGCGGCACCTCTGCCTCCTGCAGCATCATCTTCCACACGTGTGTCTCTCCTGGACTGTGTGTGGGTGTCGTGAATAACTGGTGGGGACTATACAGTCCAACTGGAACAGTATCTACAAATGTGTTACTGAGGATGTGTTTCCCCATGTGTGCACCAACGGATGGGCCCCAACGGTTATAGATCAGAGCTCACTGTTTTATGTCTGTTAATTATATGTGTTATTAAATTTATTTTTGATATTCCGATTACAGTACTGACATTTATGGGTAAACAGGGAATTAGCCAAATCAACATCAACCGCGAGGAATTCGGGATCCTGTTGATTGAATATTTAAATAGTAGCCCCATATAGTGGTCAGCAGGGGGTTACATTTTTGGAGGCACTGCTGGGATCATTCCTGTTTACCTGACAGGTCAATAATTTTTTTTCCCCGTCAGTCAGTAACAGTTAACCCAGTAATTACAACAGGAAAAGTTTTTACAGTGTTAGTAGCTCACTTAAGACAATGGATTTTTCTCAGGCTGCTGACTGGAGCCGCCAAAAAAAATCAGTCTTTCTTGTGGCATATTACTGAGCAATAGATACTAGTGAGGAGACCATTGCTAGGGTCTTAAACACAGTGAAAGTCTTTGGTCGCACCAAGATTTGTGGTCGCCGTGAACAGGCGGGAGAACACTTCTTGGTTACTTTGACCATACACCCCGTCCTCCGAGAAGCTTATGAGACACTCACCCAGTCTGAAACAACAGAAGGGGTAGACAAGCATGGTACTGTGTGGTTTACCCAGCACAAGCCAATCACCTTGCAACCAGGACAAGTGTTTAAAGTCACTGGCCTCCCAAAGTTTCCTGGTGATTTCACAGACCAGCTAGCACTGGTAGATCAGCCTATTGACACTTTTTCCCCTGAAGAGTTGTGGGTAAGCCTGAGGTTCATCTTGCATCAGTTGTTTCCAGCAGACGCATTACTGTGACTGTGAAGAACCTGTCATCCAGAGAAATCTCCTTGAAACGTGGGACTCCAGTAGCCCATATTTTTCCAGTAGCCCCTGTTCCTCTGCCGAGGGCACAGTGTGCGGATAAAGCTGCAATTGAACTGACCCCTTCCTCTTTTGATTTTGGAGCCTCTCCTATGCCAGAGGAGGCATCTCTGTGAGAGAATGATGGAGAGGAAAGAGGTTTTCTCTCAGCACAAGTGGGATGTAGATTGTTCTAAAAGCACCAGACATGAAATAAGACTGAAGGATGCAAGGCCCTTCCGAGAGAGGTCACATCGCTTGTCGCCTGCTGACTTTGAGGATGTGCGCCAGCACCTACAGGAACTACAAAGCCATGGCATCATCTCTGAATCGCGTAGTCCCTACACATCGCCAATAGTAGTCGTACGCAAGAAGTCAGGGAAGGTACGAATGTGCGTGGACTACCGAACCCTTAACCTTCGAACAATACCGGACCAGTACACTGTCCCAAGGATAGAAGACGCTCTTCACTGCTTGTCTGGGAGTAAATGGTTCACAGTCCTCGACCTGAGGAGCGGGTACTATCAAATACCCATGAGTGAGGCTGACAAGGAGAAGACCGCTTTTATCTGCCCGTTGGGTTTTTATCAGTTCGAACACATGCCTCAGGGAATTTCCGGAGCACCGGCCACTTTCAGAGAGTCATGGAACATACTGTCGGCGACATGAACTTTCTGGAGGTGTTGGTGTACCTGGATGATCTCATTGTGTTTGGACGAACCCTCGAAGAACACGAGGAGCGGTTGCTCAAAGTGCTTGACCGGCTCCAAGAAAAAGGTCTGAAGCTGTCGCTTGACAAGTGCCAGTTTGGCAGGACTTCTGTCACCTACGTTGGACATGTAGTGTCGTAGGACGGAATAGTGACGGACCCATCCAAGGTAGAGGCTGTTGTCTCCTGGCCAAGACCCCAAACGGTGACAGAGCTCAGATCCTTCCTTGGATTTTGTGGCTACTATCGCCACTTTGTCAAGGACTTCTCCAAACTCTGCCGTCCCCTCAACGGACTCCTTCAAGGATATCCTCCCCGTCCCCGCTCCAAGGGGAGTCAGACTGCAAACTCACCTGGCAAGACTTACTTCAAGCCTTCTGAACTCTTTGGCTCTTGGTGGAGTGAGCAATGCGAACATGCTTTCCAAGGACTCAAGACCCAGCTCACCAAAGCCCCTGTATTGGCGTTCGCAGATCCACAGAAGCCTTACATTCTGCACGTGGATGCTAGCCTGGACGGACGAGGTGGTGTCTTATACCAAGAGCATGATGATGGTCTACGCCCAGTTGCATTCATCAGCAGAAGTCTCTCGCCATCTGAGAAAAACTATCCAGCGCACAAACTGGAGTTTTTAGCTCTCAAGTGGGCTATTGTGGATAAGCTACATGACTATCTTTACGGAGCTACTGTACAAGTCAGAACGGACAACAATCCCCTGACCTACGTCACAACGTCAGCTAAACTGGATGCCACTGGTCATCGCTGGCTCTCAGCACTGTCCACCTACAACTTTAGCTTTAAGTATAGACCAGGCCGGCATAACCTTGACGCAGACTCGTTATCTCGACGTCCACATGACAGCATGACACCAGATGGTCAATGGCAAGAAATCCCAGTTCCAGGAGTGCGGGCTCTCTGTCAGACTGTGTCGAGTAGCACATGAGCAGGACACTCCTATCTATGGGCGATCGAACAAATAGGGGCTCATGTGTCTGCAGTTCCCAAGGCTTTCTGTCATACCGTTGCAGTAGTAGCTGATCAGCTGCCCACTTTCAGTCCAGCAGAGCTTCAAGCTGCTCAGAAAAGCGACCCGTGTATAGGAGAAATATGGCGAGCTGTCAATCAGAAGGTACCGGCAAGTCAAATACAGACAAACCATCCTGATCTTACACTTCTGAAACGAGAGTGGGGGAAGTGGTCAATCGAGCAGGGTCTGCTTTACAGGACAGTCAAACAGTCTGACCTATGCTTACGGCGACAGCTTGTGCTCCCCAAGCAGTTCCACCGTCTGATTCTGAAGTCACTGCATGACAGCAATGGACATCTGGGATTTGACAAGACCTATGCACTCGTCTGTGACAGATTCTTCTGGCCCCGCATGAAGCTAGACGTAGAGACATACTGCAAGACATGTGAACGCTGTATTAAGAGAAAGACTCTGCCACAGAGAGCAGCACCACTTTCCCACATCCAAAGTTCAGGCCCTATGGATCTTGTACGCATTGACTTTCTCTCCATAGAACCTGATTCCCGCAATGTGTGCAATGTGTTGGTAGTCACTGACCACTTCACTCGTTATGCACAAGCATTCCCAACCAAGGATCAGAGAGCCATAACGGTTGCCAGAACTCTATGGGAGAAATACTTCATTCACTACGGCCTACCAACTCGCATACATTCAGACCAGGGTCGGGATTTTGAAAGCCAGTTGGTGAGAGAGATGTTGACCATGTTGGGTGTGAGGAAATCAAGAACTTCACCATACCACCCACAAGGTGACCCTCAACCAGAGAGGTTCAATAGAACCCTGTTGAACATGCTAGGAACTCTTGAGCCCAGTCAAAAGTCCAAATGGAGTCAGCACATTGCACATCTGGTCCACGCGTACAACTGTACCCCAAATGAAGCTACCAGGTATTCACCCTACTTTTTAATGTTCGGGAGGGAAGCCAGACTTCCTGTGGACGTTTGCTTTGGCGTGTCAACGGATGGGACATCAACAACTTCCCACTTGCAGTATGTGTCTAAGATGAAGAAAGAGCTGCAAGCAGCCTATCAGTTGGCCCAAGCCACTTCCGCTAAAATGAACCAAAGTAACAAGGAGAGGTATGACCAGAGAGTGCGCTACCATTGCTTGAAGCCTGGGGATAGAGTCCTCATTCGAAACCTTGGCCTGAAAGGGAAACAGAAGCTTGCTGATCGGTGGAGTGCAAATCCTTATGTGGTTGAGAGTTAAATGTCTGATCTTCCTGTTTATCGTCTAAAGCCTGCAGATGGTTCGGGACCCATTAAGGTCATGCACTGAAATCATATTTTGCCCCTGGGACAAGAGGTCCAATTGAGCACTGAGGTTGACTCAAAGCCTACTCCCTCTCCAAGAGCCCTCAGGCGCAGAAAAGCAAAAGAAAGGAATCAAACTCCTGAGGTTCACAAAGATGACTCGGCAGCTGATGTGCCCCTGGGAGATCAAAACTCTTCAGACTCAGAGTCAGAGTATGGACATTACCCAGAGGACTTGATCATTGACAATCCGGAGGGAATCTGTGAACAACCGGAACAGGATGTCATGCCTACAGAGTCCAATCCCCCCACAAATGCTACAGAAGTGACAGAAGTCGCAGCGAGCTCAGAATCTTCAGAAGGGCTACCTGTTGTGATAGAAGAGGTAGTAACTGAGCAAAGGGAAGTAGAATCAGACAGTTCTGTTGAGGGCACTTACACTACAGACACATCTAACATAGCCAATCCAGAACCAGAGATAAGGAGATCACAGAGAGAGAGAAAGCCAGCAGACCGTTTCCATTATACAAAGCTGGGAGAGCCGTGTGCAAAGTCTGTAGTAGTAGGACATACAAGTGTTCGCTCAGCTACGCCACACACTATGCATTTTCCTGAACACTGCAATAGTTGTCATACATGGTGGTGTAACTCCTTTGCTCAGTGCTCGTCATGTATAAATAAGGTACCACTCTTTTCACCCACTATTATACCAGTCATCACACTATAAGGTACATGGTGTAATTGGTTAACTGGGTCCTATGCCATGTACTTCAGCATGGGGGCATGCTGTAGTTTTGGTGGGGGGAGAATGTAAGGGACTGAGGAAAATGTGTGGGGAAGACATTTACCAGTGTTCTTTGTCCCTTGTGGGTTTCAGTGTCCTGTTTGCCAGGCGGGTGCTGTGAACAGGATGCTGTTGGTTGAGTGATGTGGGCTGGGCCAATGGGATTGCTCTGGGGGCGGGAGGAAAAAAAGGTGCCAGGAAGTGAAGCAGCTGCAGAGCTGAAGAGGCAGAGCTGGAGAGGGAGTGTGCAGAGAGAGAGAGCTTTTTCCTGGCAGTGAGAATTGGGTTTGGAGTGAGAGGCAGCCAGGCGTTCCCCTGCCTGTTCTTTTCATTACTGCCGAGGAGGACAGCCTTCAGCGCACTCGACCTACTTTGCTGCACAGATAGCTCGCGGCACCTCTGCCTCCTGCGGCATCATCTTCCACACGTGTGTCTCTCCTGGACTGTGGTGTGGGTGTCGTGAGTAACTGGTGGGGACTATACAGTCCAACTGGAACAGTATCTACAAATGAGTTTCCCCATGTGTGCACCAACGGATGGGCCCCAATGGTTATAGATCAGAGCTCACTGTTTTATGTCTGTTAATTATATGTGTTATTAAATTTATTTTTGATATTCCGATTACAGTACTGACATTTATGGGTAAACAGGGAATTAGCCAAATCAACATCAACTGCTAGGAATTCGGGATCCTGTTGATTGAATATTTAAATAGTAGCCCCATATAGTGGTCAGCAGGGGGTTACATACATTTAACTACATACCCCCCTTGCATAGAAAGCTTAGTGTAAATCAAATAACACTTTGCACATCCATTCATTTAGATATAATCCTATCAAAAGACATCGCTGTCCTCATTAAAATCACAAGCCATACAGCTCTGATCTTTATAGGATTTATTCTTACATTATATCTAATTTGATCATTTGTTTGCCCACATTTGAAAGTGCAATGTTAAAAACACAGATAACCGAATGAGCTATCTGTTGTGTTTAGCCGAATGCTGCAAGATTTTTGAGTCTGGCTGCAAAGTCAGTTTCCAACTCTCTCTCTCTCTCTCTCTCTCTTAAGTAATCCGGTTTCACTTCCTGTCATGTTAATGTTAATTGTGCATGTTATTACAAATTATGGCAAAGAATGGTTAAATGTTTGGAATAAATAGCCTTTTCTCCCACAGAATTATGTTTTTATCAATAAAATTGGTTAAGGCTCTTCAGGATTTGATTCTCTCGGGTATATCCAAACCCTCTTTATTGAAACCGTTTCCATTTTTAAACTGCTCCATATCAGAATTCCTGCATTTTAGAACAATAACAAGCACAATACATATAACAATAACAATAGTTACTTGATTGGAAATGTTTTGGTTTGATTGCTAGCTGGCTAGGTTTTAAGTTTTAAAGTGTTTTTATATTTGGAAAACCTTGAACAAAAGATGGCACATGCAATTCCAACAGCAGTATATAATTTTAACTAGTTACAGAACTATCATCAATGTTAGATGATTTAGATGATATAATTTGTTACATGTTATCAGAACATCACACAAGCCTTGAATTTCATATCGGTAACTAACAAGTTCCAATAATTCATGGTGTTCGATGGTTAGCAACTAATGCAGATTAAAAATGCTCAAGGACAACATCTTTATCTGTATTAACAACTGTGGTTTTAACTGACTAATCTCCTGCTGTAACATGGGGTAAACACAGTAAGAAGTTTAACAACACCAGGTTAAAGTCCAACAGGTTTATTTGGTAGCAAAAGCCACACAAGCTTTCGGAGCTCTAAGCCCCTTCTTCAGGTGAGTGGGAATTCTGTTCACAAACAGAGCTTATAAAGACACAGACTCAATTTACATGAATAATGGTTGGAATGCGAATACTTACAACTAATCAAGTCTTTAAGAAACAAAACAATGTGAGTGGAGAGAGCATCAAGACAGGCTAAAAAGATGTGTATTGTCTCCAGACAAGACAGCCAGTGAAACTCTGCAGGTCCACGCAACTATGGGAGTTACAAATAGTGTGACATGAACCCAATATCCCGGTTGAGGCCGTCCTCGTGTGTGCGGAACTTGGCTATCAGTTTCTGCTCAGCGACTCTGCGCTGTCGTGTGTCGCGAAGGCCGCCTTGGAGAACGCTTACCCGAATATCAGAGGCCGAATGCCCGTGACCGCTGAAGTGCTCCCCAACAGGAAGAGAACAGTTTTGCCTGGTGATTGTCGGGCGGTGTTCATTCATCCGTTGTCGCAGCGTCTGCATAGTTTCCCCAATGTACCATGCCTCGGGACATCCTTTCTTGCAGCGTATCAGGTAGACAACGTTGGCCGAATTGCAAGAGTATGTACCGTGTACCTGGTGGATGGTGTTCTCACGTGAGAACACCATCCACCAGGTACACGGTACATACTCTTGCAATTCGGCCAACGTTGTCTACCTGATACGCTGCAAATCTCACGTGAGAACACCATCCACCAGGTACACGGTACATACTCTTGCAATTCGGCCAACGTTGTCTACCTGATACGCTGCAAGAAAGGATGTCCCGAGGCATGGTACATTGGGGAAACTATGCAGACGCTGCGACAACGGATGAATGAACACCGCTCGACAATCACCAGGCAAGACTGTTCTCTTCCTGTTGGGGAGCACTTCAGCGGTCACGGGCATTCGGCCTCTGATATTCGGGTAAGCGTTCTCCAAGGCGGCCTTCGCGACACACGACAGCGCAGAGTCGCTGAGCAGAAACTGATAGCCAAGTTCCGCACACACGAGGACGGCCTCAACCGGGATATTGGGTTCATGTCACACTATTTGTAACTCCCATAGTTGCGTGGACCTGCAGAGTTTCACTGGCTGTCTTGTCTGGAGACAATACACATCTTTTTAGCCTGTCTTGATGCTCTCTCCACTCACATTGTTTTGTTTCTTAAAGACTTGATTAGTTGTAAGTATTCGCATTCCAACCATTATTCATGTAAATTGAGTCTGTGTCTTTATAAGCTCTGTTTGTGAACAGAATTCCCACTCACCTGAAGAAGGGGCTTAGAGCTCCGAAAGCTTGTGTGGCTTTTGCTACCAAATAAACCTGTTGGACTTTAACCTGGTGTTGTTAAACTTCTTACTGTGTTTACCCCAGTCCAACGCCAGCATCTCCACATCGTAACTTGGGGTAATCAGAACTACGATTCATTTCACTAATTTGATACACTTTAAACTGACTCATAGACAGTATATTCACCTCATTCTTTTGTTCCTGCTTTCCTTTGTTTTCACAAAATTACTGATTATTGTAATTTTAACTTCTCAACTACACTCTTATAATTTCAACTTCAAGACAAGGAAAGAGCACATGGTCCTTCCAAGGTTTAACTCCTTTCTCAACATTAAAACATTAAAGTGAACAACAAAACATTCACGCAATCACGTTGTTAAACACACAGATACACATGGAAGCTTCCAACATTTATTCAGACTTAACATCTTAAACTGGGATGAAAGTAAAACGCATGAGAATACAGAACATTGATTAACAGTCGGTTTTATTCTGCTGTTTTCCAAACTGTAAATTCTGCAAAGTTAAATTTTTGTAAAACAGTAAGTAAATTCAAGAAATCGTATCACTTTAATCTCTAACAGTTTGTAACAAACACTTCCCCAGCCTTTTCTTATCTCATTTATTCCACTGCATTATTTCCCTCCTCTCTAATTATGTTGATTTGTAAATTTGGTATTATAGGCGGGCACTCCCTTTTAGCCCGTCTGGTATTTAATACAGTTTCATGGTTGATCCATGTAACACATTTTAATTAGAATGCATTATGGCAGTATAATAATTCCCAGCATTACACACACACTCCCATTCTACCTTATGTAACTCCCTTCTCTGTTAAGTTTTGACTCTATATCTGAAAATTACTGCAAGTCTTATAACACAAAGACCCATCCTGTCGAGGAAAGGATGGATTAGTTCTCTGCTTGTTTCAGCAGAGAGGCGGAGGGGTAAGTTCCCTCAGCTGAACATAAACAAGTGATTAATCATCACTTCAAATATGCAGGGATAATTCTTTCCATTTATCTTTTCAGTTTCAGTTCTATCAAGAATACATTTTCAAATTTCACAAAAACCTGATCCAAATAATCCATTTATTTTTATCACTTTTAAATATCCCAACTAAATTAAGACATTTACACTGTCTTACAGACTCTCCGGTCTAAGCTCAAAATGAATTGATTAATTATGTAACTAACTGGCTTTGTAACCAACACAGGCAGATACAAGATCGAATCTACTGTGTGCTTAAATGGTTCACTGTCCTTACGGCTCTTCAGATGTAAGGTATTGCTATTTTTCCCACATGCCCCAAATCTCCGTCCGATGTACTATTGTAAAATTTCAACTAATTTATTAAAACTCACACTCAGAGCAAGCAGTTCACTTTGATCTGCTATACCCTAATCCACCACATGAGGCTCTCGATCGCACACTTTCACACCTCTCTCTCTCTTTTCCTTTGTCAAGAGAGAGAGAGGGAGAGAAACTTACAACCTGCTGGTGTTTAACCCTTTTCTATCACGCTTCAAATTAACCAAGTGAGCCTGATTTGAGTTCCTTCTGTCTTTGCAGCAGCACCGGCGCTGGTGTCTGTCATATTTATCGTGGCAATGACAGCTACCTTAGATTTCTGGTGATTATCTACACTGAGTCGAGTCCACCACTCCTGTTCACCCGTATCAGTATTGTGGAACAACATTGGCAAGCCGGTTGCGATAGGGGAACATGTGGTAAATAGTGACCACAATTCTGTTAGCTTTAGGATATTGATGGAAAAGGATGGGTGGTGTCCCAAGGGTAAGGTGTTGGATTGGGGGAAGGCTAACTTTAGTGGGATTAGGCAGAAATTGGCAGCTCTTGATTGGGAGAGGCTGTTTGAGGGTAAATCCACATCTGGCATGTGGGAGTCTTTTAAGGAACAGTTGTTAGGGCTGCAGGACAGGCATGTGCCTGTAAAAAAGGATAGGAAGGGTAGGATTCGAGAACCGTGGATAACCAGGGAAATTGAGGGATTGGTCAAAAAGAAAAGAGAGACGTATGTTAGGTCCAGGCAGCTAAAAACGGAGGGAGCTCTGGAGGAATACAAAGAAAGTAGGAAAGAACTCAAATGAGGAATTAGAAGGGCAAAAAGGGGTCACAAAATGTCCTTGGCAGACAGGATTAAGGAGAATCCCAAGGCATTTTATTCATATGTCAGGAACAAAAGGGTTGTCAGGGAAAAAATTGGACCTCTCAGGGACAAAAGTGGGGCATTATGCTCAGAGCCCAAAGAAGTAGGGGAGATCCTAAATGAATACTTTGCGTCGGTATTCACAAAGGAGAGGGATGTGTTGACTGGGAGTGTCTCGGAGGGGAGTGTTGACCCGTTAGAGTGAATCTCCATTACAAGGGAGGAAGTGTTAGGTTTTTTAGGGAATATAAAGACTGACAAATCCCCAGGGCCTGATGGAATCTATCCAAGGCTGCTCAGGGAGACGAGAGATGAAATCACTGGGCCTCTGATGCAAATCTTTGTCTCATCACTGGACATAGGTGAGGTCCCAGAAGATTGGAGGATAGCTAATGTGGTCCCGTTATTTAAGAAGAGTAGGAAGGATAACCCGGGAAATTATAGGCCGGTGAGCTTGACGTCCGTGGTAGGGAAGTTGTTGGAGAGGATTCTTAGAGATAGGATGTATGCGCATTTAGAAAGGAATAAACTCATTAACGATAGTCAGCATGGTTTTATGAGAGGGAGGTCATGCCTCACTAAACTGGTGGAGTTTTTTGAAGAAGTGACTAGAATGGTTGACGAGGGAAGGGCCGTGGATGTCGTCTATATGGACTTTAGTAAAGCGTTTGACAAAGTCCCTCATGGTAGGTTGGTGCAAAAGGTTGGATCTCATGGGATAAAGGGGGAGGTGGCTAGATGGGTGGAGAACTGGCTTGGTCACAGAAGACAGAGGGTGATAGTGGAAGGGTCTTTTTCCAGCTGGATGCCTGTGACTAGTGGTGTTCCGCAGGGCTCTGTATTGGGACCTCTGCTGTTTGTGATTTATATCAACGATCTGGAAGAAGGAGTAACTGGAGTGATCAGTAAGTTTGCGGACGACACGAAAATGGCTGGACTTGCAGATAGTGAGGAACACTGTCAGAGGCTACAGAAGGATATAGATAGACTGGAAATTTGGGCAAAGAAATGGCAGATGGAGTTCAATCCAGATAAATGCGAAGTGATGCGTTTTGGTAGAACTAACGTAGGGGGGAGCTATACGATAAATGGCAGAACCATAAAGGGTGTAGATACGCAGAGGGACCTGGGTGTGCAAGTCCACAGATCCTTGAAGGTGACGTCACAGGTTAGAAGGTGGTGAAGAAGGTATATTGTATGCTTGCCTTTCTGGGACGGGGCATAGAGTATAAAAGTTGGGGTCTGATGTTGCAGATGTATAGAACGTTGGTTCGGCCGCATTTGGAATACTGCATCCAGTTCTGGTTGCCACACTACCAGAAGGACGTGGAGGCTTTAGAGAGCGTGCAGAGGAGGTTTACCAGGATGTTGCCTGGTATGGAGGAAAGCTAAAATGATATAATTGTTTACTACAATGAGAATTATTACAGGTGTTCAGAGAATATGCTTCAGTTATACATTGCATTGTTGAGGCCAGATCTGATGCACCCTCATTTGTGATTTCCTTATGTAAAGAATGATGCAAATACGTTGGAAGAAGTTTTGAAAAGCTTTGCAAGACTGAAACCAGGAATGTGGGGGTTGTCTTTTGAAGAACTAATGAACAGTCTAGGCTTGTATCAATCTGAACTTGGAAGATTAAAAGGCGACTTGAGTAAAACATGTAAAATCCTGAAGGATATTGACAGAGTGGGCAGTGTCTTTCCTTCAATGGGAGAACCTAGAAGGAGGAGTCACTGTTAAAAAACAGCTACAGCACCCATTTGTGAAAGAAATCAATAGCCTTTTTCTTCTCTTCAAGGGGGTCGGGGGTCTTTGGAACTCCTCCTGAAAACGCGCTTGGAGAAAAATATTTGAATATTTTTAAGTCACACATCGGTAGATTCGTCATAAGCAAAGGAAGTAAAAGTTTGCAGGAGTAGATGGACAAATAAGGTTGAGTTAAGAATTTGATCTGCCATGATGTTATTGAATGGTCTAGCAATTTCAAAGGGCTGAGTGATGAGTGACCAGTTCCTGTTCCGAAAACGTCTGTTCGTTACCATGTAGGTACAGCCGATTTCTGAGGAGATCCAATTCAACCCCAAATATTTCCACATATGCAAATAAGCCACCCCTGTGCATTTAGCGCTCTGGCACAACACTAGCCCTCTCAAAGCACTTGAGTTTGAAACATAGCCACTGCTTTAATGTAATAATGTGGCAGTGAATATGTGGAAAACAGTTTTCCACAAACAGCTAGTCTCTTCTGGCGATGTTGATTTAAGGATAAATATTAGTGTGGGAAGAGGGTGGGGTTGAGGAGCTGTGATAACGTGTGTAGCTCGCTTGATGATCTCAGAACTATCACATGGGACATTTTATGATGTGGAGTTGCCGGCATTGGACTTGGGTAGGCACAGTAAGTAGCCTCACAACTCCAGGTTAAAGTCCAACAGGTTCATTTGGTAGCACGAGACTTTCGGAGCGTTGCCCCTTCATCAGATGAGTGAAGGGGCAATGCTCTGAAAGCTCGTGCTACCAAATAAACCTGTTGGACTTTAACCTGGTGTTGTGAGACTACTTAATGGGACATTTTACATCAACCTGAGCAGACAAATGGGATCTTGGTTTAAGGTCTTATGCCAAATCTGACAGTGCATTCTACCTTTAGCCCTGCACTGGACTGTTAGCCCTGTTTTCGGTGCTCAAGATTTGGCATTGTACTTAACAAGGAAATGTGTGGATCAGAGTTGAGAGTGCTGCCAACTTGATGCATATTAGCACGGGTCTTGTGATGCCATTGAAATTGCACGCTACATCTGTCCAACCATGTTGTACCATCGTCACCCGGACATAGGATCATAGAATCCCTGCAGTGCAGGAGGAGGCCGTGAGGTCCTTCGAACCTTCCCCAACAACATTCCCAACCAGGTCCTATCCCTGTAACCCCACATATCTGCTAATCTTCCTCACACCAAGGGGCAATTTAGCATGGCCAATCAACCCAACCTAGCCCGTTGGGCACCGCAGGGGCTGGGGTGCATTATAGACCCCGATAATCACATTATGATTTGATGTTTTAAGTTTCCTTTGCACTTCTGTTCTATTCAGGCTGTTTCCCCCTCCTTTTGGGGAGCATTTGTGATTACTTTACCCCTGAGTTCATTTGAGTTGGTTTATTTGGTTTGCCCTAAAAGAGGAATCAACCTAACCTGGGACAAATGAAAGTGCAAATGATACAGAGATGGCAGAATGTTGCATTACAGATATTACCAATTAGGCGACTCTCATTATTGATCTCAGTATATTTTAAATGGATGCTCACTTGCCTATTTTGGGCATGGAGATATCTTTGAAATGGCAGCAAATTCGCTTCCCATTTCTTGTGTTTCATCACCAGCGAATGGGTGGAACAATTTTTAACAGACTGTGAGTTTGACCAAAAATGCATTCATATATACATGCGTTATTACCAAAGTAAAGTATTTCAAGATTTTTGAGGTGTCCCTGTAGACCCCCTTCTGAATGTTTTCTTGTTTAACGTTGAAATGGACAACTGTCTCCATCCAAAGAGATGAGATTGACAGTGGGATCATTCATTTGCATCAACTGAATGATCCATCATAAAAAGACGAGGAAGCCGGAGATGGGGAACGAGGTAAACATCAAATTAAGAAAGCAGGAGGCAGCCCAGGGACAGTTGAGTGTGATGAAGCCATAAAATGCATCACTCACAGCTGTTCATTAATCACTATAAACAACACAAAACGGCTCTGAGAATATTTGCATGCAAAAAGTGAAATCGCCATGCGATTTCCAGAGCTTAGAATTTCCACAACTAACCAGTCAAGTCAAGGACATACCATTTTGCCACATCAAGACATGATTGATAGTGGACAGCTAAAGAATCGGCGTCCTGTGGAAAAGTCAGCATGAATATCGCTCCAAATAATGGAGGGAGAAACAAGCAGCTCAACTCAAAAAACACGGCTATATTGCGAGAACTTAGGGTTACAAGAAATAGGAACAAGAGTAGGTGTTCAGCCCTTTGCGCCTGCTCTGTAATTTAATATGATCAGAACTGATCTACCAGTCATCAAGCCCAGTTTCCTGCCTTCCCTCAACAACCCTTAGGTCTCATTTTGGTTAAAAACCTGTCGACCTCAGTTTTGAAACCTTTCTCGTTCTCGTCCTGCACAGTCTTGTTTGCAACTATCGTCAACTAGAGTGGTTAAAACATCTCGACCACCTTCTGAAATCTCTCATCACAAATACTCTTCTGCAATAAATTTCATTATTTCCGTGCAGTCATGAGATGCCAGTGATTGTCTGAATCCGTTGGATGCAGCAAAGCCCCGAAGCCGTGGCAACATCCCAGATATAGTGCTCCATATCTAGTTGACTATGGAACTAAGGTTTTCCACTGATGTGGAGGCATATTAGTCATCTACCTGGCAATAAGACTGCACGGTGACACTGTGTGAAGTTTGCACGTTCTCCCCGTATCTGTGTGAGTTTCCTCTGGGTGCTTTGGTTTCCTCCCAGAGTCCAAAGATGTGCGGGTTAGGTGCATTGGCTATGCTAAATTGTCCCTTAGGGTCCCGGGATGCGTAGGTTAGAGGGATTACTGGGCTAAATACGTGGGGTTAAGGGATAGGGCCTACGTGGGATTGTTGTCGGTGCAGACTCGATGGGCTGAATGGTCTCTTTCTGCACTATAGAGTTTCTATGATTCTATGAACAGAGGAAATTGTCCAGTTGTACGCGAACCGGAGGAACATTCGTTCAGCCAAATAAAACCCGTTGGGTCAACTACTAAAAATCAACAAAGAGATGGAGCATGTTGACATTGTGTTATAGACTGGGGGTCAATCAGCAACAGCCTGTTTAGCTTTGTACATCGAGGATCTTCTCGGGCTTCACATGTCATTAAAGATCTTGGACCAAACATAGACAAAGGAACTAATTTCTGTGTGTGTCTGTTCTTGTCCGAGCGTCAACAATTGACCAATTGTGGCATCATGAATCATGGGTAAAAGTGACGGTGATACAAGTTAGGACGAAAGTCTCCACTAGTTTTCTCAATCAGACTGACACCCTGCCTAGCATAAAGAAAGATGCTTTCGCTGTTTCAGTCTGGTCAGCCCGGCCGAGGACACAGCCACTGAAGGCCCATACCTTATTTCTCTCGGCCAAAAATTGCTCAGCTGTTGCATCAATGATTTTCCTTCATCGTAAAGTCAGAGAAGGTGATGTACACTGTGGATTCAAAGTGTCCAGTTCTATTTGCAACAACCTGCAGAACAAACATTGTGTCTGTGCCTCGAACATGCTGTTAGCGCGAGTGAACAGATACCACACCACTCGCACCCAGAGCCAAGATCGATAACAGCACAGTTTATTATAGTTTTTTACGTCGACGGAGGTACAATCAGGACACAGACAAGACAGTCCCGCAAAGTACTCTGCCTGCCTGCCAAAACGGAGTATAGTTATAGTAACGATCTGTTTTGATATGTAAATGGTTTGTGAGTGGTTTCCTGATATAATCATCCTGTTTCAATAGGTTTGTGGGTGTGGAGTTTGATGTGTAAATGGTTTTCTTTTATAGTTATCCCGTTAATGGGTTTTCTGGTCTAGAGTTTTAATATGTAAAGTTTGGTTTAAGAGTGTGATAATTGCTTTATGTCTCTGAATTCCTTTGGACAATGGGTGTTTGATGGGATGTCAGGAAGTTTTCCAGGTCTCAAGATATTTTCTGAATAGCATATTGATGCGAGTTCCTGAGTCTTTGTCAACCTGGTTTCTGTGTTTAAAAGATGTCTGCTTGCCTTACTCACACCTTTCTGGCTGAATGCTGTCCTGTTTTGCTTCATTTATCGAGTTATAGTTTAAGAAATATTCTAATCCTAATACCCACAAAATTTATGCCCGCCTACAGTCCCCCCTGTCGGTCAAAAGTGAATTTTTGTTGTTTATTTCCTTTTCACTTTTCTAACCGATCTTTCTCCCCTTTATTATATTTTGTGTCCGGTGCTTCCTGCCTCCGTACGCTGCAGTCGTACAGTTTAGGGGAGTCCCGGAGTTTGTCAAATCATGTGTAGGCGGGAGTAATCATCCCGCTTGGCTACCTGCCCCATCATACCAATTGTTCTAACTAAGTTCTTATGTGCTTTCATTCTCTTCCGCTGGCGGTAGGTATAACATGTAGCCAATCCCCAGGAAAGGGCTAAGATGAGTTGGATGACCACCAGTGTGTGCGATGTAATTCGGACCCAGGGGTGGATGTTTACATTTAGACCCCAGTCCCACACCTTCTGTACCCATGTTTGACTTCGTAACGCCGTCTCGGTATCTTGTTCCAAGGTTTTGATGTGTGACTGTAACCGGTGGTATAATCGGACGGAGTGTCCTACTTTAAGTCGGAGCTCCCTTAGGACTTCGGTCAGGTGTGGGATGGGGGCTTGCTCGGGTTCTTGGTAGTCTCTTAGGTTGTCTTTTAGGGGGTCTGTGGCATTAAAGGCTATGGTCTGCCTATTTCGAATATTGGTGATGTGAGCTTGACCTATAGTGACTGGCTTGCGAGGGGTAAAACAGAAGTTAGGGTCGGGGATTGGGCATGTTAATCCGTTATATGTGAATGATGTACGTGTGGTGGCTACACAGTATCTACCCCGCCCCCCGTATCCTGCCCGGGCGAAATGTGGGTCTACGGGTATAATCTCTAAGGTGCAGTCCTGTGTTCGGTTAAACCCACATTCTGCTGCCTCTCCTTGTCTCAGTGGGTGAGGACAGATGGTGACCTCTCCCCTCTGCTTGCACCCTGCGAGAGAAACACTGGACATTATGCCATGTTTGGAGATGGCCATGTTTTCGGTTATGTGGTAGCGGAGGGAAGCATTGCCCCTAGCAACACCAATATTTTCAATTCGGAAGATGGGGAATGGTCCAGCGTCCTGTGTGACCGTTGGAATTAGCAGAACCATTCCTATCCCGGTGCCCTCACTAACCTCGCAGTCGGGGATTACTGGATATACTCGTGTCGTCCCCTTCAGGGTCCGGTCATCCAGCACCCCCTTCTGATCTGCGAGTTGCGCTAGTTGGGCGCTGTCGATCCAATCGGGCACTTCCCCCCTGTGTACCTGGTCCAAATTGTGTCGTATTTGTGCCACCATCCACTGACCATATGCATGGCATAACTGTCCCTGTTGTACCCGGGCAGTGTCTTCCCTTTCCCTGTCTATGAGGCGATTGATAGTTCGGGCATGTGCTTCTAACACTGCAATCCCATCTAGTTGGATATGGGCGCCCGCTTCCCCTAAGAATGCTTGTTCCGCCTGCTGGTCTAATGACCGCTGTAATATGTTTTTCATTACCCCTTTCAGCTGTTCAATTTTACTGTTGAGGCCCTGGATGTCAATGGAGTTAATCATTGTGTCTCCTGTATTCAGCCCTGTGAGCATATCATTGATAATACCCCGTTTGCTTCGGTATGTGTTGGTGTTTATGTTTCCCCTGTAGTGTGTGGCCCCCATTGCGTCAATGGCCCGTTTTATGGTCTCTCTCTCTAACATCTGATACAAGTTCTGTACCTGTTCTGAGCAATGCCTGGGTACCTGGATTCCTGAAATGTCGATCAGGACAGGTACCACCTCATGTTTTACGTTGTCGTACACAATTTCCCCCTCGTTCCACAACACCAGTCCTCCCTCCGGTCCCCTGCTTTGCAAGGGACAGGGTAAGATTTCGGGCCTTGTGGTCGTGGGGGCCCGCGTTGGAAGCGGTGCAAAACATACATACAATGAGACTGCGGGAGCCTCAACAAGTCCGTAATAGCCGCAAATGTCCATGTTTGAATTCAAAGTGTCCTGTGGTCGGGCCTCTTGTGGGTTGTCGGGGAGGGCGCAGAGAGTCCCAAAAACGCACTGGTCTCTGTTCTGGAGGTCCCGCTGTTGAATGCATGTTCGGAGTCCTTCTAAAGTGCAAGTGAAGCAGATCTCGTTGATACCCGGGTAAACTTGTAGCCATGCGTTAAGATAAGTTCTACTGTTCATAGGGTCCGGTCCAGCTGGCACACATAGTGCCTCGGATGTGTTGAAGGCTACCCCGTGGAATCGCGGGTAGATGGGGTGTTCTTCGGGTGCCACACTCGTCAGGAAGGTCGCCGCGAGGATCATCCTCCAAGTGGTCCACATGGTTCTGGAGAGGGGTTGGGGGAGGATATATAAAACCTGGTGGCCGCCAGTTGTTAGGTTCATATTAGGTGATGAACTTGTCTTACTTATCTTATTCTTATTTCTATCTACATATATACATTCATGCCTCGGTTGGCATATAGTTCCTTTAGTGTTGGAAAATAAAGGTTGTTATTTCGATTTCCGCTGTAAGGACAAAGATGGTTAAGGGCCAATACGTGGAGTGGACGGAGCATCCTCTGTCCTTTCAGTCAGTCTGCTCTGTCCTCTTTCCCCGTGGTGATAGGATTTTAATTGCGACCAATGTTTCCATCGGCCTTTTCCTTTCACATCGACACACGCACATGTATCGCTGGTAAGGATAACCTCGTGGGGTCCCATCCATTTCGGTGCAAACCCGGGTCGGTCTGGGGCAATCCGAATCAAAACCCTATCCCCTACTCGAGGGAGGGTGGGGGTATGACTGACATTTTCCTTTTTAGCCTGGTCTCTAATGGCTTGCTGGTCCCTGGCTGTGTGGTGCAGGTCTCGGAGTTGTGAATCTAAGTGTTGCACATATCGTTTGAGCTTGTCCCGGAGGGGTGTCATTTCTTCCCCTCCCACGGCGATGTTTTCGGGGAGTCGCATTGCTCTCCCGGTCATTAGTTCGAACGGGGTGAGCCCTATGGTTCGACCTGGGGTGGCCCGTAGGCGCATCAGGATACAGGGAAGGACATCTACCCACCCCTGACCTGTTTCTGCGATAGTTTTTGCTATCGTGTTCTTGAGGGTGCGATTCATTCTCTCTACCATTCCAGCACTCTGGGGGTGGTATGGTATATGGAACCGCTGTCGGATCCCTAAGGTTTTACATGCGTGTTTCATTACCTTGCCTGTGAAGTGTGTCCCCTGGTCGGAGTCCAGTTGTAACGGGACTCCCCATCTGGGTATTATCTCATATGCTAAGATGTGGGCTACAGTGGTTGCCCCGCAATCCCGGGTTGGGAAGGCTTCTACCCATCGGGTGAACTGGTCAATGAGGACCAGGCAGTACTTCTTCCCACGACTGGTGGGTAGAGGGCCGATGAAGTCAATTTGGAGGTTTTCCCAAGGTCCCTTTGGTCTGGGTTGGTTTGCTAGTTTAACCTTCAGGGGCCGGCCAGGGTTATGCTGTGCGCATATGATGCATCTTTGGCAGTGCTTAGCTACATCCCGCCCCATCCCTGGCCACCACCAATCTCCTGATAAACGAGCTAGGGTCCCATCCCGTCCGGAGTGGTTTGGTTCGTGGTGGAGTCGAAGTAGTTCCGCCTGTATGAATGAGGGGGCGACTACTTGATGTCCTTTCCTCCATATACCATCTTCGTCTAAGGACGCCCCGGTCTGTTTCCACCGCGCCACCTCGTCTGGGTCAGCGCTACCCTGTAGTTTATGAACATCCATCTCTTCCATGGGGGAAGAGGTGATGGCAGCTATCTGTGGGAGGGCTTCCCCTGCTGCAGCTTTAGCAGCGGCATCTGCTAGTTGGTTCCCCTTCTGCTCTACAGTCCTTGTCTTTTGATGGGCTTTTATTTTAATTACGGCTGCTTCTGAGGGTAGTCTGGATGCTGTGGCCAGGTCTCGAATTATATTTTCATGTTTTATGTGTCCCCCCGCTGCGGTAATGAATCCGCGCCTATTCCATGCTATCATATAGTCGTGAACCACCCTGAACGCATATTGACTGTCCGTGTATATGTTTACCCTTTTGTCCCTTCCTGCGCTAAGGGCCTTTGTTAATGCGAAAAGCTCGGCCACTTGAGCAGAGGTCTCCCCCCCCATGGTGCCCTTTGCTATTAGTGTTCCTTCCTGATCTACCACTGCCCATCCTGTGCGGTACTGTCCCTCCACCTGCCTTCGGGACCCGTCTACGTATAGTATTATATCGGGGTTCTCCAGTGGCTGATCACTAATCCCATCCTCTGTATCCATGTCTGGGTTAATCGGACAGTGATGTGGACTGCCGTCTGGAAGGAACCCCTCTGCTGGGTTTCTTCCGGTATCTCGTACGATTTTAATAGATTGGTCCTGAGGAAGGAGCACTGCCTCCCAAGTTGCCCTTCGAGCATCTGAAACAGTTCGGAGTCGACCTGTGTTTAATAATTCTACTATTGTATGTTTTGTGTGCAGGATGATCTGTCCTAACATAGTAATGGGTTCGCACACCCTGACTGCCCATGCGGCACAGTCCAGGGCTGCCACACATTTGTGTAGTCCTTTGGCTATCGGGGACTGCCGCACCGAATAATATGCTACAGGTCTCATGGTGCCCCCACTTTCTTGAGTCACAACGGAGCTATAGAATCCGTCCTCCGCATTATAAAAAAGATGGAACGGTTTCGCTATGTTGGGCAGGCATAAGGCTGGGGCCGCTAATAATTCTGATTTCAGGTGGGAGTATGCTGTTTCTTGTTCGGGTCCCCATTCAATGATTTCTGCCCCCGGCCTCCCCCCTTTTACCAATCGCTGGATAGGTTCTGCTATGGATGCAAACTGATCGATGAAATTCCGACAGTAATTAAAGAGTCCCATTACCCTACGCACCCCCCTAACTGTGTTCGGACGGGTCATGTTGGCAATTGCTGTTTTTCGGTCCGTGGGAAGGGTTTTCTTTCCCTGACTTATGTAATGCCCCAGATATCGGACCTCTGGTTTTGCGAGTTGTGCTTTGGTTGGGTTAACCTTAAATCCTGCTGTTTGTAAGCCCCGCAGGATTACTGACAGGGCTCCCAAATGCCCCGTCGGGTTAGTGGAGGCGATCAAGATGTCATCCACATATTGGAGAAAAGCGCTCTCATAGGGGGATAAGTTACAATTTTCGAGGGCTTTGCTCATAACCCGGTGGAATATGTTGGGGCTATTGTGGAATCCCTGGGGGAGACGGGTCCAGGTGTACTGTCTACCTCCACAGGTGAAGGCAAACTTCTCCTGGGAGTCTGGGTGGAGTGGAATTGACCAGAATCCGTTTGCTATGTCTAGCACGGAGAAGATACAATATTCAGGTCGCAGTCCGTTAAATATAGTGGCCGGGCTCGCAACGATAGGGTGTTCCTTTGGGGTGACCTTATTCAGGGCGGTATAGTCGATGGTTAGTCGGTAGTTCCCGTCTGGCTTACGGACGGGCCACATCGGGGAATTTGTGTGGGACACGGTGGGTCTCAGGATGCCCCGTTTAACCAAAGCCTGGACGATTGTTTCGGTTGCCTGTAACGCCTCGGGTTTTATGGGATATTGTTTATGAGGGGCATGGGCTGGTCCTTGTATTTGTAAAGGAAGGATTGTGACGAGACCACAGT
This sequence comes from Mustelus asterias, assembly GCF_964213995.1. Lineage (NCBI taxonomy): Eukaryota > Metazoa > Chordata > Chondrichthyes > Carcharhiniformes > Triakidae > Mustelus > Mustelus asterias. The sequence continues at coordinate 43,512,668 of NC_135808.1, forward strand.
CTTGCTTGCCTGTAGCCCAGACCCGGGGTAGTGCTTGACATAAGAGTCCCACTAGTCCCTCCTTCTTCCAGTCTCGGGCCGTCGGAGCCGGAGCCCCCATGCCTATGGCTGCTACGTTCTTATTAGGGACCCAGTATCCTTGGATCCCGCTCTTGTGTTCTTTCCTTGCCGTCCACAGCAGGCGCTTATTGAAAGCGTCCACCACTGCTCCTAACTCTCCCAGGAGGTCTATTCCCAAAATTGTCCCTTCTTCATTTGGGCCCACCCAGAAGTGTACGGGGAGTATGATCCCCTCTACCTCAAGTAACACTGCTTCGCTCTGATATGCCATAGTCCTATCCCCCCCTATTCCTACTACTACTATGGAACGGTGGGTGGTGGGTAGTGCCATGTTGGTGAGGGATATCGAAGCCCCCGTATCTATTAATATTTTGCATCGCCGGCCCCCTAACGATGCATTCACCCAGATACGGGGGTCCGTTCCCGGGGCGGGGGCCGATGCCACTCATGCAGATTTTTGTGCCGCCAAGGTTTGTATAATGTCCAGCAGCTGCTGGTGGCTGAGGTGCGCTGGGTCCGAAACCACCTCATTCTCCCTTATATCTGGGGCGCTTGCCGGGGTTTTCTCCAGTCTCTTCGGGGGCGCTCCCTTTCTCCTTGGGATCCTTCTGTCTTTGCAGGTAGATTCGGTGTGTCCGATTCTGCCGCACTTATTACATGTATTAGGAGGGTGCGGGATTATAGCTCGGCATTCCCTTTTGAAATGGCCTAATTCCCCGCACCTGTAGCAATTTCCTCCTTCAGTTCCTACCGCTGATATCCCTGCTCTGGCGCCCTGTGTTTTCCTTTGCTGGTTGTCTACAGTGACAGCCCAGTTTTCTAATTCATCGAAGGTGTTAAAGTTTACCAATCCTGTCTTTAGGATAGCTTGGTGTGCTGGGCTCAGCCCATCCCTATATAACTGGAGGAATGCCGGGTTCTGTCTATCTGCATCTGGCATTCCTCCGTGGGCTACAAAGGCATCGAATTTTCGTCGCCCGTATTCCTGAGCCCCTTCCTCCTTTTTCTGCGTTACTCCTACTATTACACTCCAACTCACGGGGACCTCCCCCATGGTCAGGATGATATCGTTTTTAAAGCCTGTCAGAGCCTGTTCCTGCTCCCGGCGGCCCCCGTCTAGGTCTGCACACCAAGTCCCATTCTGGTGTTCTGCCCGGAGCCGAGCCCAGTGATTCTCGGGCATCTTGGCTCTTACTAACCCTGCTATATCTCGGTTGTGTAAGTTGTGGCACAGTTGCATCTCTTTCATCTTTTGCCAAAAAATTGCGTTACTGTGCCTGGGCTGCAGGGTTGGGAGCTTTTCTAGTAATTTCATAGTGTCCCCTGGCGAGAGTGACACATAAGTCATTTTAATTTGGGCCTGCCTTCCTCGCCCGTCTCTCCCTTGTCCCCCTGGGATACATTCGATCTTAAGAGGTGCTGCTTTGGCGTTTGGGGGATCGGTGGTTACCGGGGGACTCCCCCCTGTTGGGCACCGAGGACTTGTCTCGTCTATTAAGCACTCCCAATCGGGACATTCCTCGTATGGGGCTTCACGGGAGAAGTCGGTCAGTGCCGGCAACACGGGGTTAATAGCCATCACAGCAGCATGCTTTTTCTGTTCAGCCTTTTCTTGTTTATCCTGAACGTATTTATGGACTCGCCCTGCTAGGGTGAGGTGTGCCTTTAGTATGAGGATCCAAGCCTTATCATCCTTGTTCCTCTTTTCCGTTGCCCACCATTCCCGTTGGCTCTCAAGGGGGTCTTGGGGTTTCCACCCTGTTTTAATCATGCTTTTAATTAGGTTCTTGTTTTTATCTGCTAGATAGCGGGTGACGGACCCTTCCGGCCCCCATTCAAAAATGGTCTCAATGCTATCCATGTCGAATCTCTTAGCTAAGATCAGTGGTGTACTAATCCTGGTTTGGTGCTTCCCACAGATACTTGTGTAGGTATCCCTGGGGTTCCTGGTTTGGTGTTTCCACTGTCAGTACCTTTAAACCTTCAGCAGTAACACGCAGAGCCCGTCCTGCATGTAACGGGGAGATCACCGCTCACAGAGACAGGGGGGGGGGGGCTCTGACCACGACTACAGGGGCCGGGGGCCACTCTTTCCTGACCAAATCCTACCGCTAAATCAATCCACAGAGGCTCGCCGTTTCCCTATCTCCCCGGGAATCACCCTGACCTGGGTGCGGACAAGCGTGGGATTGACCGCAGGTAGGAGTTCCCCCGGCGTGTAGCCGTTCTTTCGCGCTACCAGAGGTCTCCTGCTTGTAGTGCCCGAAGCACTCACAGAGGCTCCAGACTTAGTAGCGCCCGGACATGTAGCAGACTCCTCGCGGATCTGTTTCCAGTGGCCCAGACTTTCGCGCCTGCAGAGGTCCTACCCGACTTGCAGCGCCCGGACTTAAACCGAACTTCGTGAGTCCGCGTTCATTGGCCCTAACCCTGGACGTCCTCCCGGCCTCCCGGCCACTTAACCCTTGTCTTCCTTAGGTACCTTTTGGGTCAGCTAATGTCTGGTCGGGTCCGCTGTCAGGGATACACGGAATGCAACAGTACACAATCAATTACAATTCGCGACCCCGCTCACCCGCCCAAAGAAGAACCTACCCCGCTGTGCAGCTCTCGATCGGGTTCTGTTCACAAGTTCAGATCGCGGCAGCCGTGGAACACCGCTGGCACTGGGAATTCCCGCGGACTTTAAATGAGTAAAGATACTCACCCAGTGTTTGAGAGGCGATGTTCCAGCGGCGGTCACGATCCCGGACGAGCCCCCAATTGTTAGCGCGAGTGAACAGATACCACACCACTCGCACCCAGAGCCAAGATCGATAACAGCACAGTTTATTATAGTTTTTTACATCGACGGAGGTACAATCAGGACACAGACAAGACAGTCCCGCAAAGTACTCTGCCTGCCTGCCAAAACGGAGTATAGTTATAGTAACGATCTGTTTTGATATGTAAATGGTTTGTGAGTGGTTTCCTGATATAATCATCCTGTTTCAATAGGTTTGTGGGTGTGGAGTTTGATGTGTAAATGGTTTTCTTTTATAGTTATCCCGTTAATGGGTTTTCTGGTCTAGAGTTTTAATATGTAAAGTTTGGTTTAAGAGTGTGATAATTGCTTTATGTCTCTGAATTCCTTTGGACAATGGGTGTTTGATGGGATGTCAGGAAGTTTTCCAGGTCTCAAGATATTTTCTGAATAGCATATTGATGCGAGTTCCTGAGTCTTTGTCAACCTGGTTTCTGTGTTTAAAAGATGTCTGCTTGCCTTACTCACACCTTTCTGGCTGAATGCTGTCCTGTTTTGCTTCATTTATCGAGTTATAGTTTAAGAAATATTCTAATCCTAATACCCACAAAATTTATGCCCGCCTACAATGCCAAGGACAATATTCTTAATTGGGTTGGGAATTGGCAAACAACATTCGTGGTAAATAACTGTTAGTCAATAAAGAGCCTAATGATAGCGACCCCAACGATCAACCAGGGAAATTCCTTCTTCAACACTGACGTGAGCAATGTAAACAATGCAGCTACAAGAAGCTGGACATTGTGCACTGAGTAACACATGATCCGACTCCAAAAGATCTCAAAACTAGATATAAGTGACGAATCATGAGTGTGATGGGTTCCTCTGCCATTTCGCATCAATAAGAAAACTGTTCTCCACATTCCGACTCACTGCCGCTCTAAGGACATTTTATAAGTGGACAACCATCGCACAATGAGGTCAATATGTGCCACATACAAACTGCGTTGCAGCTACTCATCAAGGCTTCTTTGGCACCATCCTCTAAGGTAGTTATTTTAATTAGCTTTAAGCACACAGAGGGAAAGTGCATGGGTACACGACGTGCAATTGCCCATAGCAGACAGCTCACCCTGAATTTAATCAATGAATAGGGAAATTGTGGATGTCATTTCCTTTTCCTTTATTGTTCATGCATGCGATGTTAGCATCATTGTCTTGGTCAGCATTTACTATCCCTCCTTAATTGTCCTTGAGAGGTCACATGCCCTTTAGAACGCATATGCGTGGGAGCACTTCTGGAAGACATCATTTAAAATAAGACCAGCGGAAATTGGAAGCTTAATCTTTGATTTCAATATTATTTGATTGTCAATATATAGGAAATTATTCAATTTAGTGAATAGGCTGCCTTTTGGGAGTTATCAGGAACAGCTGCTTCCTGAGAGGCCGTGGCGTGTAAATGATCTGACAACAATGGCTACTTGTACCGCCAGACAGGCGTCATGTCCCATTATACAAAGTGAGCGACTGTTCAAGGATGGACACAGATCAATGGTAATTTATGTTATAATCTTTCTAAATGTAATCATGTGCGATCCTGATACATGGCGTGCAGCTGGGAAGAGAACATAGTGTACGGCAAAAGTAATGGAACAGAATTAACTGATATTCGGCAATAAAACAAACCACAGCCATGAGTGTCCCAAATGTACCAGAGGCGGATACTCGATGATATAAGGAACAAAGAACAAACAAAATTACAAAACAGGAACAAAACCTTTGGCCCTCCAAGTCCCTGTCGATCATGATCCCCTAACTAAGCTATAAAATAACTTCTGTACTTACTCGGTCAATATCACTCTATTCCCTCCCTATTCATGTACCCATCAGATGCCTCTTAGAAGTTGCTAAAATGCCTGCTTCCACCGCCTCCTCTGGCAGCACATTACAGCCACCCACCACTCTCTGTGTAAAGGTCTTCCCAGAAAGTCTCCCTTAAACTTTCCCCCTCTCACTTTGAAGCTGTACGCCCTTGTAATTAACGCTTCCACTCTGGGAACAGCCTGACTATCCACCCTGCCTATGCTTCTCATAATTTTTACACCTCTATCAGGTCTCCCCTCAGCCTCCGTCCTTCCAGTGAAAACAATCCTAGTTTATTCAACCTCTCCTCATAGTTCACACCATCCAGACCAAGCAACATCCTGATGAATCTTTGCTGCACTCTATCCAAAGCTTCCACTTCCTTCTGGTAGGGAGGTGACCAGAACTGCATGCAATATTCCAAATGCAGCCTAACCAAGGTTTTATGTAGCTGCAACATGATTTCCTAAAGCTTGTACTCAATTCCCTAGCTAATAAAGGAAAACATGCCATATGCCATCTTAATCACCTTGGCCACCTGCATTACCACTTTTAGGGAACTATGGACCTGCATGCCCAGATCTCTCTGTATGTTAATGTTCCTAAAGGTTCTTCTCTTATAGTATAATTCATACCTAAATTTGATCCTCCAAAATGCACCAACTCACATTTATGCAGATTAAACTCCATCTTAGAAATCTTAGAAACCCTACAGCACAGAAAGAGGCCATTCAGCCCATCGAGTCTGCACCGACTACAATCCCACCCAGGCCCTACCCCCATATCCCTACATATTTACCCAGTAATTCCTCTAAACTACGCATCCCAGGACACTAAGGGCAATTTTAGCATAGCCAATCAACCTAACCCGCACATCTTTGGACTGTGGGAGGAAACCGGAGCACCCGGAGGAAACCCACGCAGACACGAGGAGAATGTGCAAACTCCACACAGCCAGTGACCCAAGCCGGGAATCGAACCCAGGTCCCTGGAGCTGTGAAGCAGCAGTGCTAACCACTGTGCTACCGTGCCGCCCTAAATCTGCCATTTCTGTGTCAAAAACTCCAATCTACCTATATGCTGTTGTATCATCTGACAATCACTATCAGCAACTCCACCAATCTTTGTGTAATGCACAAACTTACTTATCAGAGCATCCACATTTTCTTCCAGAGCATCTGTATATGCTACCAGCAACTGAGGTCCCAGCACAGTTCCCTGTGGAACACCACTAGCTACAGATATCACCACTAGTCTCTGTCTCCTTTGACCAAGATGTGGAGATGCCGGCGTTGGACTGGGGTGAACACAGTAAGAGTTTTAACAACACCAGGTTAAAGTCCAACAGGTTTATTTGGTAGCAAACACCATTAGTTCTCGGAGCGCTGCTCCTTCGTCAGATGGAGTGGATATCTGTTCTCAAACAGGGCACAGAGACACAAAATCAAGTTACAGAATACTGATTAGAATGCGAATCCCTGCAACCAGCCAGATCTTAAAGGTACAGACAATGTGAGTGGAGGGAGCATTAAGCACAGGTTAAAGAGATGTGTATTGTCACCAGCCAGGGCAGCCTGCAAGTCCAGGAGGCAGGCTGTGGGTGTTACTGATAATGTGACATAAATCCAACATCCCGGTTTAGGCTGTCCTCATGTGTGTGGAACTTGGCTATCAGTTTCTGCTCAGCGACTCTGTGCTGTCGTGTGTCATGAAGGCCGCCTTGGAGAACGCTTACCTGAAGATCAGAGGCTGAATGCCCGTGACTGCTGAAGTGCTCCCCCACAGGAAGAGAACAGTCTTGCCTGGTGATTGTCGAGTGGTGTTCATTCATCCGTTGTCATAGCATCTGCATGGTTTCCCCAATGTACCATGCCCCAGGACATCCTTTCCTGCAGCGTATCAGGTAGCCATGATGTGGAGATGCCGGCGTTGGACTGGGGTGAACACAGTAAAAAGTCTCACAACACCAGGTTAAAGTCCAACAGGTTTATTTGGTAGCAAATACCATAAGCTTATGGTAAGCTTATGGAAAGCTTATGGTATTTGCTACCAAATAAACCTGTTGGACTTTAACCTGGTGTTGTGAGACTTCTTACTGCATATCAGGTAGACAACGTTGGCCGAGTTGCAAGAGTAGGTACCGTGTACCTGGTAGATGGTGTTCACACGTGAGATGATGGCATCCGTGTCGATGATCCGGCAAGTCTTGCAGAGGTTGCTGTGGCAGGGTTGTGTGGTGTCGTGGTCACTGTTCTCCTGAAGGCTGGGTAGTTTGCTGCGGACAATGGTCTGTTTGAGGTTGCGCGGTTGTTTGAAGGCAAGAAGTGTTCACCATGAGTCCAAAGGAAGAAAATGTCATTGATGTATCGAGTGTATAGCATCGGTTGAAGGTCCTGTGCTGTGAAGAAGTCTTGTTCGAACCTGTGCATGAAGATGTTGGCATATTGAGGTGCGAATGTGGTTATGCACAGGTTCAAACAAGACTTCTTCATGGCACAGGACCTTCAACCGATGCTATACACTAGATACATCGATGATATTTTCTTCCTTTGGAGTCATGGTGAGTAATCACTGAAACAACTCTATGATGACATCAACAAGTTCCATCCCACCATCAGACCCACCATGGACTACTCTCCGGAATCGGTTGCATTCTTGGAAACATGCGTCTCCATTAAGGACGGTCACCTCAGCACCTCACTGTACCGCAAGCCCACGGATAACCTCACGATGCTCCACTTCTCCAGCTTCCACCCTAAACACGTTAAAGAAGCCATCCCCTACGGACAAGCCCTCCGAATACACAGGATCTGCTCGGATGAGGAGGATTACAACAGACACCTCCAGACGCTGAAATATGCCCTCATAAGATCAGGATATGGCGCTCGACTCATCGATCAACAGTTCCGACGCGCCACTGCGAAAAACCGCACCGACCTCCTCAGAAGACAAACACGGGACACAGTGGACAGAGTACCCTTCGTTGTCCAGTACTTCCCCGGAGCGGAGAAGCTACAGCATCTCCTCCGGAGCCTTCAACGTGTCATTGATGAAGACGAACATCTCGCCAAGGCCATCCCCACACCCCCACTTCTTGCCTTCAAACAACCGCGCAACCTCAAACAGACCATTGTCCGCAGCAAACTACCCAGCCTTCAGGAAAACAGTGACAACGGCACCACACAACCCTGCCACAGCAACCTCTGCAAGACGTGCCGGATCATCAACACGGATGCCATCATCTCACGTGAGAACACCATCTACCAGGTACACGGTACCTACTCTTGCAACTCGGCCAACGTTGTCTACCTGATACGCAGTAAGAAGTCCCACAACACCAGGTTAAACTCCAACAGGTTTATTTGGTAGCAAATACCATAAGCTTACCATAAGCTTATGGTATTTGCTACCAAATAAACCTGTTGGACTTTAACCTGGTGTTGTGAGACTTCTTACTGTGTTCACCCCAGTCCAACGCCGGCATCTCCACATCATGGCTACCTGATACGCTGCAGGAAAGGATGTCCCGGGGCATGGTACATTAGGGAAACCATGCAGACGCTACGACAACGGATGAATGAACACCACTCGACAATCACTAGGCAAGACTGTTCTCTTCCTGTGGGGGAGCACTTCAGAAGTCACGGGCATTCAGCCTCTGATCTTCAGGTAAGCGTTCTCCAAGGCGGCCTTCACGACACACGACAGCGCAGAGTCGCTGAGCAGAAACTGATAGCCAAGTTCCGCACACATGAGGACGGCCTAAACCGGGATGTTGGATTTATGTCACATTATCAGTAACCCCCACAGCTTGCTTCCTGGACTTGCAGGCTGTCCTGTCTGGAGACAATACACATCTCTTTAACCTGTGCTTAATGCTCCCTCCACCCACATTGTCTGTATCTTTAAGATCTGGCTGGTTGTAGGGATTCGCATTCTAATCAGTATTCTGTAACTTGATTTCTGTGTCTCTGTGCCCTGTTTGAGAGCACATTTCCACTCCATCTGACGAAGGAGCAGCGCTCCGAAAGCTAATGGTGTTTGCTACCAAATAAACCTGTTGGACTTTAACCTGGTGTTGTTAAAACTCTTCCTTTGACCAAGCCAGTCTTGTATCCATCAAGCCAACCCACCCCAAATCACATGTGATTTTAGCTTTTGTACCAGTCTGCCATGTGGGACATTGATAGGAAAAAGATTGCCCATATGAAATAGTTAGCACCTAATGTAATCTTACTTGGCCAGAATGAGAATTGCCATGAATGTTTTAACCTTGCTAAACTATTCGAGGTAACACCTGGCGGAAACCCATGCAGACACGGGGAGAACGTGCAAACTCCACTCTGCAGTGTTAACCACTGTGCCACCGTGTTGCCCTATAAATTATTTTTAAAAAAAGATTTTCACTGTGGAAAATTCCTAAGCTTTGATGTTACACAGCTGTTTGATTCCAATTGCAAACACAACAATTCCCGATGCGGAGAATGAGCATAATGAATTTTTTTAAGAGTTCAGCTTTTTTAGAGTTGAACCTGTGTACAGTTCTGGGTAGCACACTGCAAGAAGGTTGTGGACACATCGGAAACAGTGCAGGACAGCTTAACAGAAATGGTTCCACAGCTGATCACTAATTACCCTTGGAAAATTCCAGGTGAGTCGTCTTTTTGATCTGCTACAGGTGCATCCACAGTGCTGCTTGGGGCGCGGGGGGGGGGGGGGGGTCCATGATTTTGATACAGTGACAGTGAAGTATCTGTTATTCATCTCCAAGTCAGGACGGTGAATGGTTTTGAGGGAACTTACAGATGGTCATCATGTTCTCTTATATATATAAACTGCACTGAAGGAATTCCATAAGACTCCTTTGGCAGTCATAGAATCATAGAAACCCTACAGTGCAGAAGGAGGCCATTCGGCCCATCGAGTCTGCACCGACCACAATCCCACCCAGGCCCTACCCCCACATATTTACCCGCTAATCCCTCTAACCTACACATCCCAGGACTCTAAGGGGCAATTTTTTACCTGGCCAATCAACCTAACCCGCACATCTTTGGACTGTGGGAGGAAACCGGAGCACCCGGAGGAAACCCACGCAGACACGAGGAGAATGTGCAAACTCCACACAGACAGTGACCCGAGCCGGGAATCGAACCCAGGACCCTGGAGCTGTGAAGCAGCAGTGCTAACCACTGTGCTACTGTGCTACAGTCCCTTCCAAGCCCAGCACCACCACCATTTAAATGAACAGGATCAGCAGCCAAATAGTATTCTCGGCCACAATTAGAGATGGGCAGTGAATGAGGTCCTCACAGATGAAACCTAGGTCTCTGAAATGAATGAATCCAAAAAAAGAGGCACATATTAAAGCTCCCTTTTGCAGTGCCCCATGATTCTCTCTCAGGCAGATTCCAAACAAGAGAATACATTTCATTTTGCAGCGTCAGAAGAAAACACCTCCGGGTCAGCATATGAATTAAGTAGGAATGATTGTCCCTCCACACAGGCCCATTAAACAATCCGCGTTATTGATATAAAATATCTCTGCTTCCAATCAGGCTGAACAAGTCACCGTCAGATATACATTGACATTTTGGAACGTTGATAATCTGAAATCCATGTCTTCGTGTTGTCCTTCGCTGAGACTCCCTGCAGTGCCTCCCCTCCCACCCCCCTCCCTCCAATGCCTGCAATTCCCAAATAGTCTCCCAGCCTCACTCTAACCTGAGCACCTTGTTTAGGAATCCACTGGTTCTAAAGAGAAACAAGACACTAATATGAAACAGTGATCAATGCAGAGAGGTTTATTTCTGATTGCAACCCGTTATTCAGACAGCAGCATTACAGGATCAAGAGTTGCGGGACCGAAGCAATCTGATGGCGACTGTTCCACAGGAAACAGAGGTAAATTCAGCGAGAATTTTGAGAGCTCGGGCTGCTTGAAATCCCTTAGATGAGCATTCTTGGATCCTGCCTGCAACATGGTTGTCCCGGGGCGCAATCCATTCCCTTTACCACATGCTCGCCTGATTGGCAGGTGCCAACACGGCATTCTCCATAATCCTGGACGCAGATCTCTGCAACAGTGGCTGAAAAACAATAAAGAATAATTAATAGATGACATATCTTTGGAAGGCGAATGATGCATGAACCCAAAGTGGAGTTTTCCAGTGTTGCTGTATTGAAGCTTAACAACACTGAAAATCTGTCGGTTTCAATAAAAAGAATGGCTGCTTTCCACCCTCCTCACTCGCGCCTGGCCAGTGGATTTGCTTAGGATTTCTCCATCACACTCGCCACATGAGACCCGTGACACAGGAAGTAAAGTTCAGACTGTTGGGCAGATCTTTTCCCGTAACACAGAGGGCACAAAGTGCTTCACAGCCATCGGACTGTTTCTGAAGATCCGGCAACCGTTGATACAGGACAGTTTATTCTACTCACAGCAAAGTCCCACAAAAGAGATTTAACTGGATGCAGAATACTAATAATTTTGATCGAGAGAGATTGACAGCTTTTCCACCCGATTTCCACCTGAGGCAGATACTAACAATCAAACAGTTCGCCCGTTCTCATATCCAAATCTCCATGAAAGCAGCAGTATTACTCAAATAAAATAAAGTTTTATCGCCATTCAGTGACATGCTCCTGTGAATAGCTCACTCGTGTCTGTGAACCATCCCCGAGATACCTTCAACCGTCCTCCCATTCACCAGTCTTCAACACTGAGTCTGAACAGCAAGTGTTGGCGAAGGGGACCAAAGAGACACTTAATCTTACAAAGTTATCACAAGTATTTTACAGTTCAAAAATGTTCAGCATTGGCTCTGCAAGGGCGCTCCGCTGCTGAAACCCTTCTAGTTTTGAGCCAAATACACACAAAATGACGGAAGGGAAGAAATGAAAGCGCCCACCCCTGACTTCACTGCAGTATTTGATAAATTACCAGAACAAAGCGGATATAGAAAGTGGAACAGGGTGTGTGGTCACGGGGAAATCTATGAATTTACTGGAAGCAGACAATGCACAAAGGAAGTTGCTTGTAAATTCAGGAAGAAAAATTGAACTGTACCATGTCTTGAAAATACAACGGCCATCTGATCAAGTCAGAGGTTGGCAATTCTGAGGTGAGTAACTACTTCCTGACTCCCCAAAGTCTGTCCACCAACTTTAAGGCACAAGTCAGCAATACAGTAGTATATATTCCAAGTTAAATACAAGTGTGACTTCGACTCATTAAGCTCGGCTTCGTCAAGAAAATTGGCCCTCTGAAAAAACTATAATTAAAAATAAATACTCCCTCCAATACTGATGCATGCTGACCCTATGTTAGATACACGATTCACGGCAGCAGTTCATCAATGCTCCTGTGGAACAGCATGATACCAAGTAGAAGGACAACAGTAGTAGGTACATTGAAATCCTACAACCTATAAGTTCCTGTCCAAGCCATTCATCATCTGGACTTGGAAATATATTGCCTTTCAATCTCTTGGGTAAGTAAAATTCCAGCAAAGCCCTGTATAAACGTACTGTTTGTACATATATGAAGTGTAGCAGTTCAAGAAATCTGTTCACAGCCATCTTCTCTGAGGGAAATTAGGGACTGGGAAGGACGGGAGCAAAAAGACCCCATGCCCCATTCAGTAAAATAATAACCAAAAAGACAATAAAATATTAGATTTACAGAAAAGACAACCGTTAGGAAATAAAACTACAATGGGAGCTGAAGGACAAGATAAATTGATAGATGTGTAAGCCTGACACCTCTCTTGTCGATTTCGGATTGGGCAGTGATGAAATGAGTCATCACCATAAGAGACATCGTCAGAAACATTGCTCCCTCTATCTTCCTCATCCTGCCCCTGGTTCAGGAACAGGCAGCTGGAGTGGAACACTTCTGAATCTGACTGACTGAACGCTGCATTTATATTCCCATAAACTGGGAGTGACTCGGTAATCTTAATGTATTCTGGGGCGTTTCCGTTCTGCTTCATGTAATGTTGGCAATTTGATTTAGATATATTGTATCTTTCTGACCACAAAGTTCTGCACTTGGGCAGGAGCCCAGGTCCTGACAGTGAGTTCAAAGGATAAGAACTACCAGGTCCACAGACACGATGTATAAGTATGATCATGCGATGTATCTCTCGAGGAATCTGACTGAAGGTGCCTACGCACAATTCTACATTGTTGCTTTGCGTTGGCCTGCTTGGATCCACAGAAAGTGAAAATTCATAGTACATCTACATTTTTTGTTAAATAGTTTAAACACATTACTAACCTGATTTGAAATGTATATAAAGGCATGCCATAAAAATCTCAGGAGAAGAGAATGATTTTGAAATGTAGGACCTGGGACACAGTGCATATACTTCAGTGATGTGGACTAGCCAGAAGTGTGAAGACTTGGAGGATGGGGAGAGGGTCTGTTGTGGGTAAACCTCAACTACCGGAGCCCAGTGGCAGGAGTGTAGTTCGTTTCTCTTCTCGGTCTTATTGGTGCACAAGGTTTTTTTTTCTGTTTCAGCAACTACTTTTCTTCTGGAACAGAATGCTAGCCTATCGCTACAGGCTTAGTTGAATGGTGCCATTTTACATCAACACAGCTGACCATGAGTTCTTCTCAATCGCATTGCATGGTCATTAGCATGTGTTGGAATGATTTGCTAGTTTGATAACCAACCTGTCGGCCGTGTTAAGGACGGACCTTGGCCATCAAGCCCTGCGGGGCGTGGTTTGGCTTTCAATATAGAACTTCTGGCTAGTTCTAGTGTTTTGAATGAGTGAGATGTGCTATGGATCAAAAGGAACTGGTGGATGTACAGTACTCAGATTTCCAGAAGACATTTGATAATTTGTCACATCAAAGTTCATTGTGATAAATAAAACAGTATTGTGTTGGGAAGTAAACATTTGATAGAAATGCAAAAAATATTCATAGATTCATTACGTTTACAACACAAAAGGAAGCCATTCGACCCATTGTAACCACGCTGGCCCACAAAGGTTTCACCACATGAATCCCATTTCCAGCGCTTAGTCCATAGCCCTGTAGGTTGGAGCAGCACAGCGGAATACTGAATTATTTCCTAAACGATACAAGAGTTTCAGGCTCGCCCATCCTTTCCAACAGAGAGTTGCACACTCCCACAGTCCGCCGGGTGAAAAGGTTTTTCCTCAACCCCCTTTCAACTTCCTATCCCCTACCTTAAATCTATTTCCCCTGATTATAGACTCATTTCCTGCTAACAAGGAGTATTTCTTTTGTGTGTTTAAATGTGACTCAATCAAGTCAGGCCAGTTATATCACCGATACTTTCAGAACAGTTTGCATTTTTGGGTTGGTCTTTCTCAAAACACATCAAGTCTGCTAATCTGAGAACGTGTCTATTCTGCAAATCACTATCTCATGATCACAAACAATTTTCAAATTGAAAGGCTCCTTCCACATTGGACTATTTTCATTTTAGGCAATATTAAAACTCTAGTTTTTGGGAATTTGAATCCCAGTTTTTTCGGGAAAGGGAATCAGTGGTACTAATTACTTAGGTACATCAGTCTCGCTAGAATATTAACCATGCTCCTTCCTAAATAGAAGGTAGTAACTGATAAATGGATGGCATTCGCCATTGGTAATGTATTTTTCACATTTGTTCTTTGTGTATTTGTAATTGTTTTGTATTAACGTATTTGTAATAAACGAAAATAATCCATGCTGTGCTAGCTCCAGGAATGCACCGTGTATTTTGAGACTGCTGGGCATGTGGGATTCCTTCATGAATTTATTATATATTGTGGAATTGAAGGGAAAACGGGTTTGCATCCTTAAACTATGTAATTTAACCGATTGGGCTCCTATTTGCATTTGCAATCACATTTTGGGCACGTTTTTAATTCATTCATGAGGATGTGGATATTGCTGTGGAGGTCAGCATTTGGTGCCGATCCCTATTTGCTCTTGAACTGCCTTCTAGAATCGCTGCAGTCCATTTGGTGTATGCATGCCCACATTACTATATAACCCTCAAAATTCACTATTTGTTCAATCAAAATAATTAAATCCTTGAATCAAATTCAGTTGCCATGGCAACTGCTGGCACATGCCTCTCCACAGATTTATTTATTTATTTAATCAGTTGGTGTGTTTTTTTTTGCCTTTATTTTTGTAGTAGTATTTTTCTTAATTTTAAACTGAAAACCGGAAGTGGGCTGCTAAGGAGTCTGGGAAGGGTTTTTTAAGCGCGCAAAGTATAAAAGGTAGGCTGCAGTATACAGCAGAATGTGTGGGAAGCAGTGTGTGAGCTATAAGGGCTTTGGCTCACAGGGACTCGGGGGACAGGGCGAGCAGGGGAGAGTTTTTTCATTCTTATTTACTTTTCTCTGTGTGCCTTGGTATAAAGGGGCAAATGTGAGTGTGAAGCCAGTGTGTTGTTCCCAGTGTAGGATGTGGGAGGTCCTGGAGGCACCTGGCCTTCCGGACATCCACATCTGTGAGGGGTGTATCGAGCTGTGGTTCCTGAGGGACCGTGTTAGGGAGCTGGAAGTGCAGCTCGAGGATCTTAGGCTGCTAAGGGAGAATGAGGAGGTGATAGACAAGAGCTATCATCAGGTGGTCACACCAGGGCCACGGGAGGAGGCCGACTGGGTGGCAGCCAGGAAGGGTAAAGCTCGGGTGATTGAGAGCACCCCGGTGGGTGTGCCCCTACACAACAAGCACTCCTGCCTGAGTACTGCTGAGGGGGAACAGACCGCCTGGGGGAAGCAGCAGTGGCCGTGTCTCCAGAGTGGAGTCCGGCCCTAGGAACTCAGAGGGCTAAGGAAAAGGGGACGAAGGCAGTGTTAATCGGGGACTCGACAGTAAGGGGGTCGGACAGGCGTTTTTGCGGAGCCAGGCGAGAGTCTCGGATGGTGGTCTGCCTCCCTGGGGCCGGGATCCAGGATGTCACTGGTCGACTCCCGGAAATCCTGAGGGGGGAGGGAGAGGAGCTGGAGGTAGCGGTACATATTGGTACCACTGATGTGGGAAGGAAGGGGGAAGGGGTCATGAAAAGAGAGTATAGGGAATTAGGGAGACAGCTGAGAAGGAGGAAAGCAAAGGTAGGGATCTGTTCTGGGACCCTTGCCGTTTGTCATTTTCATAAATGACCTGGATGAGGAAGTGGAGGGATGGGTTGGTAAGTTTGCTGACGACACGAAGGTTGGTGGGGTTGTGGATAGTCTGGAGGGATGTCAGAAGTTACAGAGGGACATAGATAGGATGCAAGACTGGGCGGAGAAGTGGCAGATGGACTTCAACCCAGATAAATGCGTAGTGGTCCATTTTGGTAGGTCAAATGGGATGAAGGAGTACAATGTAAAGGGAAAGACTCTTCGTACTGTGGAGGATCAGAAGGACCTTGGGGTCCGGGTCCATAGGACTCTAAAATCGGCCCCGCAGGTGGAGGAGGTGGTTAAGGAGGCGTATGGTGTGCTGGCCTTTATCAATCGTGGGATTGAGTTTAGGAGTCTGGGAATAATGATGCAGCTATATAAGACCCTCGCCAGACCCCACTTGGAGTACTGTGCTCAGTTCTGGTCGCCTCATTACAGGAAGGATGTGGAAAAGATTGAAAGGGTGCAGAGGCAATTTACAAGGATGTTGCCTGGATTGAGTGGCATGCCTTATGAGGATAGGCTGAGGGAGCTCGGTCTTTTCTCCTTGGAGAGACATAGGATGAGAGGAGGATAAGAGGAGACCTAATAGACTATTTCCTCGGGTGGATGTAGCTGTTACTAGGGGGCATAACTATAAGGTACATGGTGGGAGATATAGGAAGGATGTCGAATGTAGGTTCTTTACTCAGAGAGTGGTTGGGGTGTAGAATGGACTGCCTGCTGTGATAGTGGAGTCGGACATTTTAGGAACTTTCAAGCGGTTATTGGAGGGAGCTATATCCGGGCTGTGTACTTCGGTATGCTGTGTACTTCTGTATGCTCTTGAAATACTGTGGGGATTAATCGACTACTTTCTGTTATGGACATTAAAGAACAAAGAAAATTACAGCACAGGAACAGGTCCTTCGGCCCTCCAAGCCTGCACCGACCATGCTGCCCGACTGAACTAAAACACCCTACACTTCCGGGGACCATATCCCTCTATTCCCATCCTATTCATGTATTTGTCAAGATGCCCCTTAAAAGTCATTATTATATTTGCTTCCACTACCTCCCCCGGCAAGTTCCAGGCACCCACCATCCTCTGTGTAAAATAATTGCCTCGTACATCTCCTTTCTTCTTCACTTTGTGCCAAACTCTCCCGGGAAACCTGATCAGAATGCAAGAGAATCAAGGGTTACTGGAATAGAAATCATGTCACTTTACAAGTCCTCCCATCTGAAGAAAACATCAGCCAAGAGTCAAGGTTAGTCCTCTCACACTTTTCTCCCTGTTCTTATTATCCATATTGTTAGAACATATTTTTCAACCATTTCTCTGGGGAAAAAAACCATTCTGAATCAGAGTGTTGGAGGAATGTTATAGCAGGCCACATAGGAAAATTGAAGATAACCAGGCACAGCCAACATGGTGTTGTGAAAGATGTATTATGATTAACCAATTTATTTCAGCACTTCAAAGAGGTAGGATGTGCTGCAGATAAAGGAGAAATGGTGGATGTGCTGTCCATGGATTTCCAGAAGTAATTTGATAATGTGCCACATCAAAAGTTCATGACGCGGGATGTACCAATTGATCGAAGATTATTTGCTAAAAGAAAAAGGGAGTAGACATAAATGATTGATATTGTGTTTGGCAAGATGTAAAGAGAAGTATGTCACTGGAATCAGTGCTGGGACCTCAACCTTTACAACTTACGTAACTGACTTGGACAAAATGATCAAAGGTATTTTTGCTAAAATTGCTGATTGCAGAAACACAGGAAGGAAATTACATTGTAATGATGACATATAGAAGTTCAGGGGTATGGGTATGTTAACTGGGTGGGCAAAAATCTGTAAATGAAACATAATGTGGACATGTGTGAAATTATCCATTTGGCAGGAATAATGAAACTGAATGGTGCAAGATTCCCATGCTCTGATGTGCAGAGGAAGTTGGATATTATAGTGAGGAGTGTGGCGACTGGGGGATTTTCACAGTAACTTCATTGCAATGTTAATGCAAGCCTACTTGTGACTAATAAATAAAACTTTAACTTTAATGGATTCCATGAAACATTCGTTTTCAGGGTACAACAAGTAATAAGGAAACGTAATAGAAAGTAATCACTGCGAAGGGAAGTAAACCCTAAAGTACAGATGTTATACGTCTGTTATAAAGGAAATTTGTGAAACCACATATGAGTACATTATTTTCTCCCATTTAACGAAGGAGTTGAGAGACGGTTTACCAGACTAATAACTGGAATTGACGGGTTGCATTATAAGGAAAGAGTTGACAGGCTAAGTTTGTATATGCTGGAGATTCGGAGAACAAGAAGCGACTTGACCGAAACTTTTAAGTTCCTGAGATGTCTTCACTGAATTAATGTGGAGTAGATCGTTAATCTTGTGAAAGAACCTAGAATGAGATGTCACTCTTTAAAAATAAGGGCTCACCCATTTAAGACACAGTCGGACGGATTTTTGACCACTGGAGGCTCGCGACTCTTTGCAACTGCCTTCCTGTAAAGGCGGTAAAAGCAGAGTCTTTGAATATTTTAAGGCAGGTGGAGATAGGCCCTTGACAAGCGGGAGTGAATGGTTATCTGTAAATGTGAAAATGTGATGTTCAGGTAATTATCAGGTAATACCGAATGACAGAACAGATCTTTGGTGGGGGGTGGAGTTGAGGAGAAATATTTTCACCCAGAGTCTGGTGGGACTCTAGAACTCGCTGCTGGACAGGATGGGTGAGTCAGCAACTTTCACAACTTTTAGGAAGTAATTCGATATTCACTTGCGCTGCCATAAACTACCGACTTATATCCCTAATTCGCATTTCCGTACATATATCCGTAACTCCCGACCTTTGAATCTGGGAGAAAAGCATTTGCAATGGGTAGAAGAGGAATGGAGTTTATTTGACACCAGTGATTACTTCATGTGGGAAGCAATCCTGAGCAATGTCCACCACCCACTGGCAATTATATATGTATCGATTTGTTGCCAAGCAGACAATGTCCTTTTTCATTGCACCATGCAAAATGGTAATCCACGTATGGACTCCCTCAGCCTCACGAAAATAATCTAATTCCAAATCCAGAGGTGTGGACCCGTGGTGACCCACAAGACGTAATCCATTATTTTGTCTTAACCTTTGTAAAGAATGGCGTTCAATACTTTTGTTCAGGTAATTTTCTGTAAGCAGATTTCTATTTCAGGTCAATGTCAGTTGATAAACTGTACAACAGCGAGGGATTGAATAGTAATTGATCCAGTGACCTCCCGCATGTGCAGTACCATTCTGAAATAGGGCAGAATGCAAATTTAAATCCTGACTATTATTTGGTTCACTATCTATAACTTGAATATGGGGAAAACTAACCTTCTTGAAATTCCAGAGTTGGGATAGTATGATGACGCATATGTTAAACAATGAAATATAATTTATTCTTGAGTTTTAAAGTCAGGATTCCATGAGCAATGGAGCGTGGTGCTATGGAGGGTGAATGTGTTTGTATTTTGATATTACAGTCATCCAACAGCAGCACCAAAGCCATTACATAGAAACATAGAAAACTACAGCACAAAACAGGCTCTTCGGCCCCACAAGTTGTGCTGAACATATCCCTACCTTTTAGGCCTACCTATAACCCTCCATCCTATTAAGTCCCATGTACTCATCCAGGAGTCTCTTAAAAGACCCTATTGAGTTTGCCTCCACCACCACTGACGGCAGCCGATTCCACTCGCCCACCACCCTCTGTGTGAAAAACTTACCCCTAACATCTCCCCTGTACCTACCCCCCAGCACCTTAAACCTGTGTCCTCTCGTAGCAGCCATTTCCACCCTGGGAAAAAGCCTCTGAGAATCCACCCAATCTATGCCTCTCAACATCTTATATACCTCTATTAGGTCTCCTCTCATCCTACATCTCTCCAAGGAGAAAAGACCGAGATCCCGGGCGGCACGGTAGCACAGTGGTTAGCACTGCTGCTTCACAGCTCCAGGGTCCCGGGTTCGATTCCCGGCTCGGGACACTGTCTGTATGGAGTTTGCACATTCTCCTCGTGTCTGCGTGGGTTTGCTCCGGTTTCCTCCCACAGTCCAAAGATGTGCGGGTTAGGTTGATTGGCCAGGTTAAAATTGCCACTTAGAGTACTGTGATGCGTGGGTTAGTGGGATTAGCGGGTAAATATGTGGGGGTGGAGCCTGGGTGGGATTGTGGTCGGTGCAGACTCGATGGGCCGAATGGCCTCCTTCTGCACTGTAGGGTTTCTATGATTTCTATCCCTCAGCCTATCCTCATAAGGCATGCCACTCAATCCAGGCAACATCCTTGTAAATCTCCTCTGCACCCTTTCAATCTTTTCCACATCCTTCCTGTAATGAGGCGACCAGAACTGAGCACAGTACTCCAAGTGGGGTCTGACGAGGGTCTTATATAGCTGCAGCCTTATCCCCGGACTCCTAAACTCAATCCCTCGATTGGTAAAGGCCAGCATACCATACGCCTTCTTACATCCCATAGGATCCCATAAATAGGAGCAGTAATGCGCTTGGCCAACTGGTCATGAAAGTAAGGACCTATGGAATCCATGACAAAGTGCCACATTGGATCAAAAAATCGCTGAGAGGCAGGAAGCAGAGGCAAATACTATAGGGATGTTTCTGTGGCTGAAATACTTTTTCCAGTGGGGTGTCGCAGGACTCGGTGTTAGAGTTCTTGCTATTTGTGGTGTACATTAATAATTTCGACTTAAATGTAGGAGTTATGATCAAGTATGTGCCGTTGTGATTGAGAAGCCCGTGGATTCCTCTAAAATTTGTAGTATGTTAAATTGTAAGGAGGATGACTACAGATTGTTTGCTGATATAAATGGACTGGTAAAGTGGGCAGAGCAGTGGCAAATGGAATTCAACTCGCCAAAGTGTGAGGTAATGCACTTTGAGAAGGCGAACAAAACAAAGCATTACACTGTGAATGGTAGAACCCTGGATAGTACTGAAGATCGGAAGGACCTTGGAGTGAATGTGTACAGATCTCTTATGCTGGCAGGACAGGTAGATATGGTGTTAGAGGTCATATGAGGTTCTTGATTTAATTAGCTGAGACAAAGAATGCAAGAATGGGAGCGGCACTTTCTCTATGACAGCGGTCCATAGTCGGGGGAAATAGATTTAATGTAAAAGGTAGAAAGCTGGAAGGGGAGTTGAGGAGTAACCTTTCCGCCCAGAGGCTGGCGGGAGTCTGGAGCTCACTGCCAGGAAGAATGGGTGAGTCAGAAACTCGCAACTTTTAGCAAGCAATTCAATATTCACTTGCGCTGTCACAAACTACAGGGCAACGGACTAAGTGCTTGAACATTGGATTAACGTGGTCAAATCTTTATTGACCAGCGTGGACAACATGGATCAAATGGCTTCCTTCTGTGCTGTAAACCTCTACGAATCTTTGCATTTCCAGCAAATTATTACCCCCCCCCCCCCACCCCCCACCCCCCGCCAACACAATGGTCTTTTATTTTTCATAATAACGTTTGATGTGGTGACTGATCAAATGTTTTCTGGAAAACTAAGCACAGTACATCTACCAGTTTCCCTTGGTCCACAGCATTATATGGCACTTTCAAAGCACCAGAACTAGCCAGAAGACCTGTATTGAAATCTGCAACCCCCCCCCCCCCCCCCGCCCGCCACCTCCCTCGCCCCCAGCGCAACTCCACGGCTCAGGAATGCTTGGTCTTAACACGACCAACAGGATGCTTATCAAACTGCCTAATCATTTCAACATACACCAATGGCCATGCGATAAGATTGGGAGGAACTCACGGGCAGTTATGTTGATGTGAAATGGCGCTGTTCAACTAAGCCTGTAGTGATAAGCTAACATCCTGTTGCAGAGAGAGAGAAAAAAAACTGCGGGAACAGATAAATATTTGCCATGTGCACCGATAAATGCGAGAAGAGAAAGAAAACAACCTACTCCTGCCACTGAGCGCCGGTGGTGCAGGTTTACCCACAACATACATCCCTCCCCGTCCTCCAAGTTTTCACATCTCTATTCTGGCTCGGAAACATCAGGGCGATTATGCACTGAGTCCCACATCCTACATTACAGAATCATTTTCTTCTCCTGAGATTTTGATTGCATGTAACATGTAACATATCGCTTTCTGTGTTTTCGAATAAAAAAATAACATGTTTATACTATTTAACAAAAGGAGATGTTCTGTGAATTTGCAACTTTGGTGGATCCAGGCCAACACAAAGAAAGAATGTTAAAATATGTGCAGACACCTTCAGCTAGATTCATCGAGAAATATATCGCCTTATAATGCTTATAAATTATGTCTGTGTCCCTGGTAGTTCTTATCCTTTGAGCTCATTGTGAAGACCTGGAGTCATGTTCTGTGATCAGAAAGATAGAATATTTCCATCTGAACCAAATTGCCAGCAGACAATTCCAGAAACAGAATACACTAAGACAACAGAGTCACTCCCAGTTTGTGTGAATATAAATGCAGCGATCACTCAGAGTCAGATTCAGTAGTGTTCCACTCCAGCTGTCTGTTCCTGCACCTGAGGCAGGTGAGGAAAGCATTGTTTCTGATGATGTTTCTCATGGTGATGTCTCAGTTTATCACTGTCCAATCCGAAATCGACAAGAGAAGTGCCAGGCTTATACATCTATCAATTTATCTTGTCCTTCAGCTCCCATTGTACAGTTTTATTTCCTAATGGTGTTCATCTCTGTAAATCTCATAATTAGTTGTATTTTTGATATGTTATTGCATGGGTGGGCAATTCTGGCCAGTCCCACATTTTTCCAATCCTTAATTTCCCTTTGTGAAGGTGGCGGTGAGCAGATTTCTTGAACCGCTGCACACTGCATTATGTAGTTACACCAACAGTGCATTTATAGAGGGTGTTGCTGGATGTTTACCTATCACAGAGTTGGAAAGGCAATATATTTCAAAGTCAGGATGGTGAGTGGCTTGGAGAGGAGCTTGCATGCTGTGGGTATTTAAAGTGCCTGCTACTCTTGTCCTTCCACATGGTATCATACATTTCCACAGGAGCACTGACGAGCTTCTGCCTTGAATCTTGTATCTACCAAACACTGCTGTCAGCATGCATCGCTGTTGTTTAAGAGGGCCATTTTTCCTGGATGGAGCTGAGTTTATTGGCCGGACTCGCGCTTGTCTTTCAAATAGAACATATTCCACCTTCTGATTTGTGTCTTCTAGTTGGCAAACAAACGTTGGGGAGTCAGGAAGTGTGTTACTCACCTCAGAACTTCCAACCTTTAAGTTGCTCTGATGGTCTCAGTATTTTCAATGCCTGGTACAGTTCAGTTTCCCTTCCTGCAATCACAAACTGTTTCCTTTGTGCTTTGCTGGCCTCCATCAATGCATAGCTTACCCTTTGATCACATAACTGTTCCATTTTCTATAGCCGCTCCGATGTTGCAATGTATCAAATCCTGCTGTGAAGTCAGGGACCGTCACATTCATAATTGCCTTCAACAATTTTGTGTAAGTTTGGATCAAAATTGTAAGGATTTCAGCCCTTATGGAGCCAACGCTGAGCATCATTGCACAAGTTATTGCTGTATAAATCTTTCGTGATAACTCTGTGAGATTAAATGTCTCTTTGGTCCTCTTCGCCCATACCTGCTGCTCAGACTCAGGGTTGAAGAATGACGAATGGGCGGATGCCAGAAGGTATCTTTGAGATGGTTCACAGACACGAGTGAGCTATTTATAAGATTATGTGACTGAAAGGCAGTAAAATTGTTTAGGACAGTTTTATTTTATTTGATAAGTTCTGCATGGAGTACTTTCATGGAGACGGGGATGTCAGAACGTTCGAACTATTTGATTGTCTCTATTTGGGAGTCAGTCTGCCTCAGGTGGAAATTAGGTTGAAAAGTTGTCTATCCCTCACTTGGTCAACATTATTAGGTGCCTGCACACAGTCAAATCTCTTTTTTGTGGGGCTTTGCTGTGAGCAGAATTAGCTGTATAAACATTGCCAGATCTAAAGAAACGGTCCAATGGCTGTGAAATTCTTTGGGCTCTTTGGCTGACGGGAAAATACCTGCATAACAGTCAGACTTTATTTCCTGTGTCACTGGCCTCAGGTGAGGGATGTAATGGAGGACATTGTTAGCAAATCCACTGGCCAGGCGCCAGTGGGGAGCTTGGGAAGCAGATGAGTTACTTTATTGAATTCGACATATGTGTTGTTAAGTTTCAATCCAACATCACTGGCAAACTCCACCTCACGTTTATACATTATTCTCCTTCCAAAGGTAACTCAACAATTCATTCTTCTCTATTTTTTTCAGCCACTGAGGCAGAAATCTGCTTTGTGGATTATTGAAAATGGCGTGTTGGCACCTGCCAATCAGACGAGGGTCCTGTAAAAGGAATGGGTTATGTCCCCAGTCAACCATGTTGCAGGAAGAAATCGAGAATGCTCACCTGAGGGATTTCCAGCAGTTCGAGCTCTCCAAATAGGCAGTGCAAGAGGGCGGATGGACAGTGAATAGAGAAGGGGAGAGCTCAGACAAAAGGATTGAGATGTGTTTACTTTAATGCCAGGAGTATAGTGAATAAAGGGGATGAGCTCAGAGCGTGGATTGATGCCTGGAAGTGTGATGTGGTGGCCATTACGGAGACTTGGATGTCTCAGGGACAGGACTGGATACTCCAGGTGCCGGGATTCAGATGTTTCAGGAAGGACAGGGAGGGAGGCAAGAGAGGGGGTGGAGTGGCACTGCTGGGCTTTGGGCGGCACGGTAGCACAGTGGTAAGCCCTGCTGCTTCACAGCTCCAGGGACCTGGGTTCGAATCCTGGCTCGGGTCGCTGTCTGTGTGGAGTTTGCACATTCTCCCTGTGTCTGCGTGGGTTTCCTCCGGGTGCTCCGGTTTCCTCCCACAGTCCAAAGATGTGCGGGCTAGGTTGATTAGCCATTCTAAATTGCCCCTTAGTGTCCCGAGATGCATAGGTTAGAGGAGTTAGTGGGTAAATATGTAGGGATATGTGGATAGGGCCTGGGTGGGATTGTGGTTGGTGTAGACTCGATGGGCCGAATGGCCACTTTCTGCACTATAGGATTCTATGATTCTGATCAGGGATAGTGTCACAGCTGTAGAGAAGGTGAATGCTGTGGAGGGATTGTCCACCGAGTCTCTGTGGGTGGAAGTTCAGAGTGGGAAGGGGCTGGTCATTTTGCTGGGAGTTTTCTAGAGGCCGCCCAATAGTAACAGGGAGGTGGAGGAGCAGATAGGGAAACAGATCCTGGAGAGATGCAGTAATAGCAGAGTTGTTGTGATGGGAGACTTTAATTTCCCAAACATAGATTGGAATATCCTGAGGGTAAGGGGATTGGATGGGGAAGAGTTCGTTAGGTGTGTTCAGGAGGGTTTCCTGACACAGCATGTGGACAAGCCTACAAGCTGTACTTGATCTGATACTGACCAATGAACCTGGACAGGTGTCAGATCTCTCAGTGGGAGAGCATCTTGGGGATAGGGATCATAACTCTATCTCCTTTAGGCTTGCATTGGATAAAGAGAGGATCAAGCAAGCTAGGAAAGTGTTTATATGGAGTAAGGGGAAATATGAAGACATTCGACAGCAAATTAGAGGAGTAAATTGGAAGGAGGTATTCTCGGGGAAATGTACTGAAGAGAGGTGGCAGTTTTTCAAGGAATGTCTGTCTAGAGTTCGACAGGACAGCGTTCTGAGCAGACAGGGAGGTGTTGGTCGGTTAAAGGAACCGTGGTGCACGAAAGTTGTGCGGCACCTAGTCGAGAAGAAAAGGAAAGCGTACAAAAGGCTCAGAGAGCTTGGCGAAGATAGGGATTTAGAAGAGCATACGGCTTGTAGGAAGGGACTAAAGAAGGAAATTAGGAGAGCCAGAAGGGGTCACGAGAAGGCCCTGGCAGGTAGGATTAAGGAGAACCCTAAAGCATTCGATAAATATGTGAAGAGTAAAAGGATGAGACGTGAAGGAATACGGCCTATAAAAGGTGAAGGCGGGAAAGTCTGTACGGAACCAGTAGAAATGGCAGAGGTGCTCAATGAGTATTTTGCCTCGGTTTTCACAGAGGAGAAAGACCTGGGTGGATGTACTGCGGGCGTGCGGTGGACTGAAAGGATTGAGTATGTGGACTTTAAGAAAGAGGTTGTGCTGGAATCTTTGAATGGCATCAAGAAAGATAAGTCGCCGGGTCCGGATGGGATGTACCCCAGGTTACTGTGGGAGGTGAGGGAAGAGATTGCAGAGCCTCTGGCGATGATCTTTGCGTCGTCGATGGAGACGGGAGAGGTGCCGGAGGATTGGAGGATTGCGGATGTGGTTCCTATTTTCAAGAAGGGGAATAGGGATAGCCCAGGTAATTACCGACCGGTGAGTCTAACCTCAGTGGTTGGTAAGCTGACGGAGAAGATCCTGAGGGACAGGATATATGAGCATTTAGAGAGATTTAGTATGCCCAAGAATACTCAGCATGGCTTTGTCAAAAGCAGATCGTGCCTTACGAGCCTGGTGGACTTCTTCGAAAATGTGACTCAACACATTGACGAAGGGAAGGCGGTAGATATGGTTCATATGGATTTTAACAAGGCGTTCGATAAGGTCCCCCATGCAAGGCTTCTGGAAAAAGTGAGTGGGCATGGGATCCAAGGGGCTGCTGCCCTGTGGATCAGAATTGGCTTGCCCAAAGGAGGCAGAGAGTGTGTATAGATGGGTCTTTTTCTAAATGGAGGTCGGTCATCAGTGGTGTGCCCCAGGGATCTGTTCTGGGACCCTTGCTGTTTGTCATTTTCATAAATGACCTGGATGAGGATGCGGAGGGATGGGTTGGTAAGTTTGCCGACGACACGAAGGTTGGTGGGGTTGTGGATAGTCTGGAGGGATGTCAGAAGTTACAGAGGGACATAGATAGGATGCAAGACTGGGCGGACAAGTGGCAGATGGACTTCAACCCAGATAAATGCATCATGGTTCATTTTGGTAGGTCAAATGGGATGAAGGAGTACAATATAAAGGGAAAGACTCTTAGTACTGTAGAGGATCAGAAGGACCTTGGGGTCTGGGTCCATAGGACTCTGAAATTGGCCCCGCAGGTGGAGGAGGTGGTTAAGAAGGCGTATGGTGTGCTGGCCTTTATAAATCAAGGGATTGAGTTTAGGAGTCCGGGGATAATGATGCAGCTATGTAAGACCCTTGTCAGACCCCACTTGGAGTACTGTGCTCAGTTCTGGTCGCCTCACTATAGGAAGGATGTGGAAAAGATTGAAAGGGTGCAGAGGAGATTTACAAGGATGTTGCCTGGATTGAGTGGCATGCCTTATGAGGATCGGGTGAGGGAGCTCGGTCTTTTCTCCTTGGAGAGACGAAGGATGAGAGGAGACCTAATAGAGGTGTATAAGATGTTGAGAGGCATAGATCGGGTGGACTCTCAGAGGCTTTTTCCCAGGGTGGAAATGTCTGCTGCGAGAGGACACAGGTTTAAGGTGCTGGGGGGTAGGTACAGGGGAGATGTTAGGGGTAAGTTTTTCACACAGAGGGTGGTGGGCGAGTGGAATCAGCTGCCGTCAGTGGTGGTGGAGGCGAACTCAACAAGGTCTTTTAAGAGACTCCTGGATGAGTACATGGAGCGTAATAGGATGGAGGGTTATAGGTAGGTCTAGAAGGTAGGGATGTGTTCGGCACAACTTGTGGGCCGAAGGGCCTGTTTGTGCTATAGTTTTTCTATGTTCTATGTTTCTAAATTCTCCCTGAATTTACCTTTGTTTCCTGTGCAACATGCGCTGTTCAGTTGTTTAAGTCCGCAACTCCTGACCGTGTATTGCTGCTGTCTGAATAATGAGCTACAATTAGAAATAAATCCGACTGCATTGATCATTGCTCCGTATCAGTATCTTGTTTCTCTATAATATCAGTGATTCTCAAAGCAATGTGCTTGGGTTGGAATGAGGCTGGGAGACTATTTGGGAATTGCAGGCATTGGGGAGGGGCGACACTGCAGGGAGTACGGGCTGCCGGAGGAAACTTTGGGAGTTCCTGCAGTGCAGTTTGTACATGCAAGGGAAGGTGACCCACCTGTAAGTTACCATCCAAGCCACTAACCATGCTGACTTGGAAAAAGATCATTGTTCCTTCACTGTCACTGGGTCAAAATCATGAAACAGCACTGTGGATGTATGTGTAGCTGTTCAAGAAGACGGTTCACCACTACATTCTCAAGGGTGATTAGGGATGGACAATAGAAATGTTGACAGAGTCAGCTTCACCTGCTTACCATAGAATATATTTTTCAAAACATAAATACAATATCGTAAATTATCCTCATTGGAGGCTGGGTGTTTTTAATATGGGATGCTTTAATGAGTCTTTTAGTGACCATTTAATGGCTTAAAGTCAGTTTGCCCTGGCGGGCCATCAGGTACCTGGTTAAATGGAAATGCAATGGGTTGATTTTTGGTACAGGGTCCAGTAGCTCCCTCATTTCTGTATTAGCTTTTCTTCCTCGTATTCTGTCCTAACTGGTTTGTAAAATTCTGCTTGCATCGTAACCCTCTGGGATAGCCCACTATCTCTTCATCAATCACTTCGGTTTTTTGTGAATACCGAGTGAGCCATGAATGACAGTCATAACTCAGCCATGATTTACTGACATCACAGGTACTGATGATGGCTGAACAGTTTTACACTTTTAGTATCATGGCATGATACTAAAGTTTGGTAAGTTTGAGATAATTCCATCGTGAATATGATCTGGATTCATTTCTTATGATGGAAAGTCTTCACTTCCACTCAACATTTGATGCCTTTTGCAATTACAGTAAAAGGGTATCTTACCACATTTGCTAATTGTTCTCTGAACTTAGTCTGAGTGACAGCATAAATACAAGTGTTTGTGCAGCAGCTAAGTAGTTGGAGCATGAATCCCATTTCTTGTATATAAATGGGCATATACACAGAATAATATCCCACATCCCATATTCGACCCCATATAGAATACACCATTATCATCGACCATAAAACTATAAAATTCCCTGAGATGAAAAAGAGAAAAATAATGGATTTCCTTCGACTCTCTGTCACTGGGTCTCTGTGACTTTCCCCAGTCTTGTGACCCCGCAGTCTCCTCCTGGCTCTGCTGGCCTCTAAAATGTGTCTAACAGTCAAAATATTGAGTAA
This sequence comes from Mustelus asterias, assembly GCF_964213995.1. NCBI lineage: Eukaryota > Metazoa > Chordata > Chondrichthyes > Carcharhiniformes > Triakidae > Mustelus > Mustelus asterias. The sequence continues at coordinate 43,541,702 of NC_135808.1, forward strand.
AAGTATCAGAATAAATGGAGTCCCTGGGGTGAGGATGTAATGGAGGAACTCAATTGATGCCCAGACTGGTGATTCTTGAACACCATCATTAACAGTACAGAACCAGGGATTATTTTCCAGCCAATACTCACCTGTAAACATAAAATACCAAAAAATGTTTTTTAAACAGCTCAGAATGGCCACTGTTCCCAGAACTACGGTTGCATTTTTCTCATTGCAGTACTTAGATTTCAGTTTCTGCCAACAAATGGCCACAAAACGATCAAAGGTAAAAGTCACAGTGAGCCAGACTGTATAGTCCGTGGCTGCATAGAGGAGGACAGCATGGACATTGCATATGTGGAATGTGTACATGAAAATAAAACGCTCTTGATAAAGAATTACAATCTGTCTCAAGATCAGGTCAACTATAATAACCAATAGATCTGCGAATGCCATGCCCACCAGATAACGATTGACACACTTGGAGAGACCACAGTTTCCTCGAATCAGGATAACAATCGTCAATAAGTTAACTGCAAGGAAGGGAAAGAAGCAGAGAAATTATACATCGGGCTTGAAAAAAAACCAACAGCTTTATTGATAGCAGGAAACATTTGTTGCATTGTTAAGCATGAGTGATGAACATGATTATTATGAACATAACTTATTTTCGCTGGAGCAGTATTAAGATGGCAAACAGAAAGATAGAACATAGAACAGTACAGCACAGAACTGGCCCTTCGGCCCACGATGTTGTGCCAAGCTTTATCTGAAACCAAGATCAAGCTATCCCACTCCCTATCATCCTGGTGCGCTCCATAGTGATGGAAAAGGATGAGTGGTGTCCCAAGGGTAAGGTGTTGGATTGGGGGAAGGCTAACTTTAGTGGGATCAGGCAGAAATTGGCAGCTCTTGATTGGGAGAGGCTGTTTGAGGGTAAATCCACATCTGGCATGTGGGAGTCTATTAAGGAACAGTTGTTAGGGCTACAGGACAGGCATGTGCCTGTTAAAAAGAAGGATAGGAAGGGTAGGATTCGAGAACCGTGGATAACCAGGGAAATTGAGGAACTGGTCAAAAAGAAAAGAGAGGCGTATGGTAGGTCCAGGCAGCTAAAAACGGAGGGAGCTCTGGAAGAGTACAAAGAAAGTAGGAAAGAACTCAAACGGGGAATTAGAAGAGCAAAAAGGGGTCACGAAATATTCTTGGCAGACAGGATTAAGGAGAATCCCAAGGCATTTTATTCATACGTTAGGAACAAAAGGGTTGTCAGGGAAAAAATCGGACCTCTCAGGGACAAAAGTGGGGAATTATGCTTGGAGCCCAAAGAAGTAGGGGAGATCCTAAATGAATACTTTGCGTCGGTATTCACAAAGGAGAGGGATGTGTTGACTGGGAGTGTCTCAGAGGGGAGTGTTGAACCGTTGGAGAAAATCTCCATTACAAAGGAGGAAGTGTTAGGTTTGTTAGAGAATTTAAAGACTGACAAATCCCCAGGGCCTGATGGAATCTATCCAAGGCTGCTCAGGGAGACGAGAGATGAAATCGCTGGGCCTCTGACGCAAATCTTTGTCTCATCACTGGACGCAGGTGAGGTCCCAGAGGATTGGAGGATAGCTAATGTGGTCCCGTTATTTAAGAAGGGTAGGAAGGATAACCCGCGTAATTATAGGCCGGTGAGCCTGACGTCCGTGGTGGGGAAGTTGTTGGAGAAGATTCTTAGAGATAGGATGTATGCGCATTTAGAAAGGAATAAACTCATTAACGATAGTCAGCATGGTTTTGTGAGAGGGAGGTCATGCCTCACTAACCTGGTGGAGTTTTTTGAAGAAGTGACCAAAATGGTTGACGCGGGAAGGGCCGTGGATGTCGTCTATATGGACTTTAGTAAAGCGTTTGACAAAGTCCCTCATGGTAGGCTGGTGAAAAAGGTTGGATCTCATGGGATACAGGGGGAGGTGGTTGATGGGTGGAGAACTGGCTTGGTCACAGAAGACAGAGGGTGGTAGTGGAAGGGTCTTTTTCCGGTTGGAGGCCTGTGACTAGTGGTGTTCCGCAGGGCTCTGTATTGGGACCTCTGCTGTTTGTGATTGATATAAATGACCTGGAAGAAGGTGTAACTGGGGTGATCAGTAAGTTTGCAGACAACACAAAATTGGCAGGACTTGCAGATAGTGAGGAGCATTGTCAGAAGCTACAGAAGGATATAGATAGGCTGGAAATTTGGGCAAAGAAATGGCAGATGGAGTTCAATCCTGATGAATGCGAAGTGATGCATTTTGGTAGAAATAATGTAGGGAGGAGCTATATGATAAATGGCAGAACCATAAAGGGTGGACACGCAGAGGGACCTGGGTGTGCAAGTCCACAGATCCTTGAAAGTGATGTCACAGGTGGAGAAGGTGGTGAAGAAGGCATATGGCATGCTTGCCTTTATAGGACGGGGCATAGAGTATAAAAGATGTGGTCTGATGTTGCAGATGTATAGAACGTTGGTTCGGCCGCATCTGGAATACTGCGTCCAGTTCTGGTCGCCACACTACCAGAAGGACGTGGAGGCTTTGGAGAGAGTACAGAGGAGGTTTACCAGGATGTTGCCTGGTATGGAGGGGCTTAGTTATGAGGAGAGATTGGGTAAACTGGGGTTGTTCTCCCTGGAAAGACGGAGGATGAGGGGAGACTTAATAGAGGTGTATAAAATTATGAAAGGCATAGATAGGGTGAACGGTGGGAAGCTTTTCCCCAGGTTGGTGGTGACGTTCACGAGGGGTCATAGGTTCAAGGTGAAGGGGGGGAGGTTTAACACAGATATCAGACGGACATATTTTACACAGAGGGTGGTGGGGGCCTGGAATGCGCTGCCAGGCAAGGTGGTGGAGGCGGACACACTGGGAACGTTTAAGACTTATCTAGACAGCCATATGAACGGAGTGATACAAAAGAATGGTCTAGTTTGGACCAGGGAGCGGCGAGGGCTGAAGGGCCTGTTCCTGTGCTGTATTGTTCTTTGCTCTTTGTATGTGCCTATCCAATAACCGCTTAAATGTTCCTAAAGTGTCTGACTCCACTATCACTGCAGGCAGTCCATTCCACACCCTAACCACTCTCTGCGTAAAGAACCTACCTCTCATATCCTTCCTATATCTCCCACCATGAACCCTATAGTTATGCCCCCTTGTAATAGCTCCATCCACCCGAGGGAATAGTCTTTGAACGTTCACTCTATCTATCCCCTTCATCATTTTATAAACCTCTATTAAGTCTCCCCTCAGCCTCCTCAGCTCCAGAGAGAACAGCCCTAGCTCCCTCAACCTTTCCTCATAAGACCTACCCTCCAAACCAGGCAGCATCCTGGTAAATCTCCTCTGCACTCTTTCCAGCGCTTCCACATCCTTCTTATAGTGAGGTGACCAGAACTGCACACAATATTCCAAATGTGGTCTCACCAAGGTCCTCTACAGTTACAGCATAACCCCACGGCTCTTAAACTCCAACCCCCTGTTAATAAAAGCTAACGCACTATAGGCCTTCTTCACAGCTCTATCCACTTGAGTGGCAACCTTTAGAGATCTGTGGATATGGACCCCAAGATCTCTCTGCTCCTCCACAGTCTTTAGAACCCTACCTTTGACCCTGTAATCCACATTTAAATTAGTCCTACCAAAATGAATCACCTCACATTTATCAGGGTTAAACTCCATTTGCCATTTTTCATCCCAGCTTTGCATCCTATCTATGTCTCTTTGCAGCCTACAACAGCCCTCCACCTCATCCACTACTCCACCAATCCTGGTGTCATCAGCAAATTTACTGATCCACCCTTCAGCCCCCTCCTCTAAGTCATTAATAAAAATCACAAAGAGCAGAAGACCAAGCACTGATCCCTGTGGCACTCCGCCAGCAACCTGCCTCCAGTCTGAAAATTTTCCATCCACCACCACCCTCTGTCTTCGATCAGATAGCCAGTTACCTATCCAATCGGCCAACTTCCCCTCTATCCCACACCTCCTTACTTTCATCATAAGCCGACCATGGGGGACCTTATCAAACGCCTTACTAAAATCCATGTATATGACATCAACTGCCCTACCTTCATCAACACATTTAGTTACCTCCTCAAAAATTCTATCAAATTTGTGAGGCACGACTTGCCTTTCACGAATCCGTGCTGACTATCCCGGATTAATCCGCATCTTTCTAAATGGCCGTAAATCCCATCCCTAAGGACCTTTTCCATCAATTTACCAACCACCGAAGTAAGACTAACCGGTCTATAATTACCAGGGTCATTTTTATTCCCTTTCTTAAACAGAGGAACAACATTCGCCACTCTCCAGTCCTCTGGCACATTCCCCGTGGACAGTGAGGACCCAAAGATCAAAGCCAAAGGCTCTGCAATCTCATCCCTTGCCTCCCAAAGAATCCTAGGATATATTATCGACCTTCAGTTTATTCAAAACTGCCAGTACATCCTCCCTCCGAACAACTATTTCCTCCAGCCTATTAGCCTGTAACACCTTCTCTTCCTCAAAAACATGGCCCCTCTCCTTGGTGAACACTGAAGAAAAGTATTCATTCATCACCTCGCCTATCTCTACTGACTCCATACACAAGTTCCCACTACTGTCCTTGACCGGCCCTAACCTCACCCTGGTCATTCTTTTATTCCTCACATAAGAGTAAAAAGCCTTGGGGTTTTCCTTGATCCGACCCGCCAAGGACTTCTCATGTCCCCTCCTAGCTCTCCTAAGCCCCTTTTTCAGCTCATTCCTTGCTAACTTGTAACCCTCAATCGAGCCATCTGAACCTTGTTTCCTCATCCCTACATAAGCTTCCCTCTTCCTTTTCACAAGACATTTCATCTCTTTCGTGAACCATGGTTCCCTCACTCGGCCATTTCCTCCCTGGTGGAGGCGGACACACTGGGAAAGTTTAAGACTTATCTAGATAGCCACATGAACGGAGTGGGAATGGAGGGATACAAAAGAATGGTCTAGTTTGGACCAGGGAGCGGCACGGGCTTGGAGGGCCGAAGGGCCTGTTCCTGTGCTGTATTGTTCTTTGTTCTTTGTTTGTAAAGAGGTCCCAATGGTCCAGGAACCTGAATCCCTGCCCCCTGCACCAGTCCCTCAGCCACACATTCATCCTCCACCTCACTCCATTCCTGCCCTCACCCTCCCGTGGCACAGGCAGCAATCCTGAGATTACTACCTTTGCTTTCCTCCTTCTCAGCTGTCTCCCTCATTCCCTATACTCTCTTTTCATCACCCCTTCCCCCTTCCCCCTTCCTTCCCACATCAGCGGTACCAATATGTACCGCTACCTCTGGCTCCTCTCCCTCCCCCTCAGGATTTCCGGGAGTCGACCAGCAACATCCTGGATCCCGGCCCCAGGGAGGCAGACCACCATTCGAGACTCCCGCCTGCCTTCACAAAAACGCCTGTCCGACCCCCTTACTGTCGAGTCCCCGATTAACACTGCCTTTCTCCTCTTTTCCTTAGCCCTCTGAGTTATCGGGCCGGACTCCACTCCGGAGACACGGCCACTGCTGCTTCCCCCAGGCGGGCTGTCCCCCCCAGCAGTACTCAGGCAGGAGTACTTGTTGTATCGGGGCACATCCACCGGGGTGCTCTCAATCACCCGAGCTTTCCCCTTCCTGGCCGTCATCCACTTGGCCTCCTCCCGTGGCCCTGGTGTGACCGCCTGATGATAGCTCTTGTCTATCACCTCCTCATTCTCCCTTAACAGCCGAAGATCTTCGAGCTGCACTTCCAGCTCCTTAACACGGCCCCTCAGCAACCGCAGCTCGACACACCCCTCACAGATGTGGATGTCCGGGAGGCCAGGTGCCTCCAGGACCTCCCACAGCCTACACTGGGAACAACACAATCCTTGTACAATATATAGAAGTGTGGATGGTGAAGGTGTGAGAGAATGCATCTTCATAGCATATTGCCCCTTCAAGGCCCCTCAGAACGTTTCACATTTCAAATGCCTTACTTCCTGTAAGGAACTGTACATGGTGGGTAGTTAGCACTGCTGCCTCACAGCTTCAAACACCTGGGTTCAATTCCAGCTTCGGTGACTGTTTGGAGTTTGCATGTCTAAAACTAGGGATCACTGTTTAAAAAAATTGAAGGTAATATTTGGCACAGAGGCACAGTGGTTAGCACTGCTGCCTTGCAGCGCCAGGGACCTGGGTTCAAATCCCGGCTTGGGTCACTGTCTGTGTGCAGTTTGTACATTCTCTCCGTGTCTGCGTGGGTTTCATCCGGGTGCTCCAGTTTACTCCCACAGTCCAAAGATGTGCAGGTTAGATGGATTGGCCATGCTAAATTGTCCCTTAGTGTCAAGGGGACTAGCTCAGTAAATGCATGGGGGCTTTGGAGATAGGGCCCGGGTGGGATTGTGGTCGGTGCAACTCAATGGGCCGAATGGCCTTCTTCTGCACTATGGGATTCTATGGTTCTTTGATTCCCTTCTTCTAAACTCTACTTAATTACATCACAATATGCCCTATACATCGACATTGGACAATTCCATTACCCCAGAATGAATTCTTTGAACCCTCTTCAAATTGCCTCCAAAGCATATTCTCTCCTCACGTAAGTGGACCAAAACTTTGCACAATACTTGTAATGTGCTCTCACAGAAGTCCTCTGAAGTTTTAGCAATTGCTCAATACATCTGTAGCTCATTCTCTTTGCAATCATAACAAACATTCAATTCAATTAATCGCTATACCTGCCTGTTCACTATTTCAGATTCATGAATGAGAGTGTCCAGGGCCCTCCGAATTACCACATTCTGCAGTCTTTCTTCACTTAAATATGTTTTAAATATTCTTTCTGCTAAGTGAAATTTTCATGCAGTGTATACCTGCCAATTTTTTACCCATCTCTTTAAGCATTGTTGGAAACCATTTTAATAGTTACTTTTAAAGGGTGCATTTCACTGAGAAAACATATCATAACTATGGATAATTGCAAGGGAGTGGCATTAATTGGTGGGGCCTGTGCATTGAGTTTTCAAAACAAGAATTACCATCTTATTAATCTTGCTCTTGTTAGAAAATATGTCAGTACATAGAGGGGTGATGAGTAAACTGGTATTGGTAAATTTAAGGTATAGTCTGTAGAGTTTGGCAGGACTATCATGGAGCAGCTGACTCAGTAGAAATATGGAGTCATCCAGTTTTGATGAAATAAGGTCATTGATGAGCGTTTCTGCATAATACAGGGGCGCACAATGGCGAAGCTTGACTTTGCTGCGGAGAAGGGCATTTTGTGTTCACCTTGTTGAAGGGGACGGCATATTTCTTGGAAGAGCAGAGTTAATGTTTTGACTCTGGATGGCCATTCGTCAGAGAACATTAGCTGCGTTCTCTCTCCACAGTTGCTGTCAGATCTGCGGAGATTTTCCAGCAGTTCGGGTGGGTTTAAACTAATATGGCAGCAGGGTGGGGATCAAAAAATTAGGTGTACAAGTGTAGAGGCTGGGGACGAGCTTGGGGCCAGGACAAGGCTGGCAAAGAAGAAGAGCACTCTGGGGGAGGATGACCTCACTGGGCCTGGTGGTCTGGAGTGCATCTACTTCAATGCAAGGAGCGTAGCAGGTAAGACAGACGAACTTAGGGCCTTAATGCTTACGAGGAATTTGGATGTGGTTGCGGTGACAGACTTGGTTGAAAGAGGGACAGGACTGGCAGCTGAATATTCCAGGGTCCAAGTGTTTTAGGCGAGACAGAGGAGGGGCCAAAAGAGGTGGGGGAGTAGCAGTATTAGTTAGAGAGCATATTACAGCGGTGCAGAGGGAGGACAATTCAGAGGGGTCGTGTAACGAGTCACTGTGGGTGGAGCTCAGAAAGAGGAAGGGCGCAGTCACTATGTTGGGGGTATACTACAGGCCCCCCAACAGCCCAAGGGAAGTGGAAGAACCGATATGTTAGGAGATAATGGATAAGTGCAGGAAAAATAGGGTTGTTGTAGTGGGAGACTTCAATTTCCCTGGTATAGACTGGAAATCGCGTAGGGCTGGGAGTCTGAATGGGGAGGAATTTGTAAAATGCGTACAGGAAGGTTCTTTGGAACAATATGTAGATAGCCCGACTAGAGAGGGGGCTATACTGGACCTGGTACTGGGGAATGAGCCCGGTCAGGTCTTCAAAGTTTCGGTCGGGGAATATGTGGCAAATAGTGACCACAATTTTGTTAGCTTTAGGATAGTGATGGAAAAGGATAAGTGGTGTCCCAAGGGTAAGGTGTTGGATTGGGGGAAGGCTAACTTTAGTGGGATTAGGCAGAATTTGGCAGCTGTTGATTGGGAGAGGCTGTTTGAGGGTAAATCCACATCTGGCATGTGGGAGTCTTTTAAGAACAGTTGTTAGGGCTGCAGGACAGGCATGTGCCTGTAAAAAAGAAGGATAGGAAGGGTAGGATTCGAGAACCGTGGATAACCAGGGAAATTGAGCGATTGGTCATAAAGAAAAGAGTGGCGTACGTTAGGTCCAGGCAGCTAAAAACGGAGGGAGCTCTGGAGGAGTACAAAGAAAGTAGGAAAGAACTCAAACAAGGAATTAGAAGGGCAAAAAGGGGTCACGAAATGTCCTTGGCAGACAGGATTAAGGAGAATCCCAAGGCATTTTATTCATACGTTAGGAGGGTTGTCAGGGAAAAAATCGGACCTCTCAGGGACAAAAGTGGGGAATTATGCTTGGAGCCCAAAGACGTAGGGGAGATCCTAAATGAATACTTTGCGTCGGTATTCACAAAGGAGAGGGATGTGTTGACTGGGAGTGTCTCGGAGGGGAGTGTTGACCCGTTAGAGAAAATCTCCATTACAAGGGAGGAAGTGTTAGGTTTTTTAGGGAATATAAAGACTGACAAATCCCCAGGGCCTGATGGGATCTATCCAAGGCTGCTCAGGGAGGCGAGAGATGAAATCGCTGGGCCTCTGACGCAAATCTTTGTCTCGTCACTGGACACAGGTGAGGTCCCAGAGGATTGGAGGATAGCTAATGTGGTTAAGAAGGGTAGGAAGGATAACCCGGGAAATTATAGGCCGGTGAGCTTGATGTCCGTGGTGGGGAAGTTGTTGGAGAGGATTCTTAGAGATAGGATGTATGCGCATTTAGAAAGGATTAAACTCATTAACGATAGTCAACATGGTTTTGTGAGAGGGAGGTCGTGCCTCACTAACCTGGTGGAGTTTTTTGAAGAAGTGACTAGAATGGTTGACGAGGGAAGGGCCGTGGATGTCGTCTATATGGACTTTAGTAAAGCGTTTGACAAAGTCCCTCATGGGATAAAGGGGGAGGTGGCTGGATGGGTGGAGAACTGGCTTAGGCACAGAAGACAGAGGGTGGTAGTGGAAGGGTCTTTTTCCGGCTGGAGGCCTGTGACTAGTGGTGTTCCGCAGGGCTCTGTATTGGGACCTCTGCTGTTTGTGATTTATATCAACGATCTGGAAGAAGGTGTAACTGGGGTGATCAGTAAGTTTGCGGACGACACGAAAATGGCTGGACTTGCAGATAGTGAGGAACATTGTCAGAGGCTGCAGAAGGATATAGATAGGCTGGAAATTTGGGCAAAGAAATGGCAGATGGAGTTCAATCCAGATAAATGCGAAGTGATGCATTTTGGTAGAACTAACGTAGGGGGGAGCTATACGATAAATGGCAGAACCATAACGGGTGTAGATACGCAGAGGGACCTGGGTGTGCAAGTCCACAGATCCTTGAAGGTGCCATCACGGGCGGAGAAGGTGGTGAAGAAGGCATATGGCATGCTTGCCTTTATAGGACAGGGCATCGAGTATAAAAGTTGGGGTCTGATGTTGCGGTTGTATAGAACGTTGGTTCGGCCGCATTTGGAATACTGCACCCAGTTCTGGTCGCCACACTACCAGAAGGACGTGGAGGCTTTAGAGAGAGTGCAGAGGAGGTTTACCCGGATGTTGCCTGGTATGGAAGGGCTTAGTTATGGGGAGAGATTGGGTAAACTGGGGTTGTTCCCACTGGAAAGACGGAGGATGAGGGGTGACCTAATAGAGGTGTATAAAATTATGAAAGGCATAGATAGGGTGAACGGTGGGAAGCTTTTTCCCAGGTCGGTGGTGACGTTCATGAGGGGTCATAGGTTCAAGGTGAAGGGGGGGAGGTTTAGCACAGATATCAGAAGGACGTATTTTACACAGAGGGTGGTGGGGGCCTGGAATGCGCTGCCGGACAGGGTGGTGGAGGCGGACACACTGGGAACGTTTAAGACTTATCGAGATAGCCACATGAATGGAGTGGGAATGGAGGGATACAAAAGAATGGTCTAGTTTGGACCAGGGAGCGGCGCAGGCTTGGAGGGCCGAAGGGCCTGTTCCTGTGCTGTATTGTTCTTTGTTCTTTGTTCTGTTTTTGTTTCAGGTATCCACAGTAATTTGTTTTTATCAAATAATATGGTTTTGTTCTAAGAAACATTCCAAAGAAAATGAATCAATGAATTATCGTGCACCTAATGAATAATTGAAGATAACTATCCACAGTTGCCAAGAGAATGAATGCTCTGGCTCACAATGCAGTTAGTGGCTAGTCATAGAGTAAGTGGCTGATTATAAATATTATTAAATATTTTGGGAGCTGGAAAGATGAGGAAATATTTTCTGAAAGAGCAACATATGCAAACATATTTTACAGAAGAATTGTTCGATATAAACCTTCCCTGGGAGGGAGACAGGGTCAGAGGGAGTAGAATCCACTTGCATATAATTCTACAACTACAATGTCCATTCATTCCTGCTTAATTCTCTCTACATGCTCTATTATCATGCAAGTGTTTTCAACATTAAGCACTCAGGCTAGTCCTTCCCACTTTAACTTCTACCAGCATTCTTGTGACTATTATAGCCTAATATATTTAATTCCCGCTGTTAATGGTGCATCGAAGACTGTGAATTGCGAGATCTGCAGAAACCTTCCTGAAAATGAAAGTGATCTCCTAAATGTCACAGCCTTTGTCTCACACTATCGCCTTAGCTCTATTTCTCTACTCTGTCTTGTTCAGGAATTCTCTTGTTTAACTTTATCAGCCTCTATGTATCTGTTACCTTATCTGTCTCTCATTTGTTTCACCTTTTTTGTGTTCACTGATTCTATACTCCCTGTCTATCTCGTTCTACCCCTGTCCACGAGAATGTTGCTGTCACACACTGAGAATCGTTCGGTATCATTCTACGTTTATATTTATGCATATTCTTCTTCTCTTTCTGTCCCTCTACCTCTGTGTCAGTCTGACTCTCTCATTGTCTCTTTCTCTCTTTGTCTCTCTCTGTCACACTGTCTGACACCCTTTTGCCTGTTTCCCTCAATGGCTCTGCCATTGCATCTTCCATCTGCCCTTTCTCGCTCTTTTTCCCTATTTTTCTCTAACTAGCTGTTCTCATCGGTCTCCCCAGCACTTTCTTTTCCGTTTTCTCAGTCTAACCTTTTTTTTTACTGTTACTACCCTCACACTTCTGTCTCCAACTTCTTACCTCTTCTTTTCTCTCTGAACCTAGGCAAATAAAGGCTCAGGTGACAGATCTTGTGAGAGATAAGGTAAGTATAAAAACGTTGAGAGACAGTATATGAGAAGAAAAAAATAGGTAGACCAGAGTTTACTTTTCATATGTTCAGTGATACATTTACAACAGGGAGTACTAGTACAGTTGGTGAAGACGTAAATATAATTTAATTGCAACCTGTGCTGTGCCTCTCCTGGTACTTTCGGAGGGACAGTATGATTGGAGTGTTCAGTTACAACTGTGCTCGTGTGTAACACATAATGAGGATGCATAACTGCCTACACAGCTGTGCGATCAATCTTGGTATGAATGGCAGGTTTGTGAAGACATTGAGATTTGAGATATTGCAAGAGTTCTCCATCATCGCCAATCTTCCATCGAAAGATGAAGGTGCCAGAGGAAGAAGAGAAGAAGAGTGGAAAATGTGACACATTCATTCTAGATGTCGTATAAACACAACCCAAGCAACCACGAGTCAGTTAGTTTAACATCAGTAGCAGTTAAGCTTTTAGAAATAAAGACCCAACCGAATTATAAAAAAAGAAAATCATGGTTCTCTGTTAAAACTGTATTGTTGATGAAAAATAAAGTTTATTTATTAGTCACAAGTAAGGCTTACATTAACGCTGCAATGAAGTTACTGTGAAAAAGTAACACGGAACTTCAAATTAAAGGGATGCAACTACATGGTTTTATCAAAAGCTTATGAAAATCAAATTGCAATATTGTGTTTAATAAGATATAGGCTGATTGAATAGGAAGATGTGAATAAACGTGGATGAAAAATAGCAAGGAGCAGAAAATGGCAAGTTGTGCCAAATTGTTGTACTTTCCAATTGAAGGGTTTTCTACTCATATAGGGCAGCCCAAAGGCACAGTGGTTAGCACCTCTGCCAGGGTGCTGAGTCCGATTGCTGCCTTGAGTGACTGTGTGGTGTTTGCATGCTCTCCCTGTGTCCGTGTTTCCTTCAGTTTCCTCCCACAGTCCAACGATATGCAAGTTAACTGGATTGGCCATTCTAATTTGCCCCTAAGTGGCCCAAGATGTGTAGATTAGGGGGATTAGCCATGGTAAATATATGTAGTTTGCAGGGATTGGGCCTGGGTGGGATGCTCTGTTGGTGCAGACTCAATGGGTTGAGTTGCCTTTTTCTGCACTGCAGGCATTCTATGATTTATTCTATGATTCCCCAAAAAGGTCAAATATGGATGCTGATGCGACTGCTATGGAGAGCCATAATATGCTTCAAGATAAATTTCTAAAATGTGTTCATTCATATTTAGAGCAGACAGTGCCTGTGCAAAGATCTTTAAGGTCAGAGGGCATGTTGAGAGTCTGGGCTCTTGGTCTTGATAGATGAAGGTATTCAGTATAAAACATATGGAAATGCAGCTAATAGATTGACAACGGAATTGACTGAATTATTCAATGCATTAACTAGGCGGAGACTGTGGCAGATTGGCCCTCATCTGTGCCCTAATGGCTCTATGATTTCCTTGACATTGATTGTCTCTCTCCCCTCAGTTTCCTTCTCTTTTGCGGTTGTTACATTGCCTAACATGTATGTTCTTTCATGTATTACTCTGTCTCAGTTGTACACTATTTCGCTCTTCCCCATGTATCTGGCTCACCTTCCCTTTTATCTACATTTGGCATCATGAGTGTTCAGCAAGGAGGCATGGAATACGTCCGTAAGGAGATTATTCTCATCCATTATTAAAGAGTGATTGGGCACCAGTGAGAGTTTAGTGTCCAGTCATGGAAACACAATTAGCTCGCATTTCAAGGCTTTGCAGAGGGAAAAGAAAAGTTTCCTGGGAAGATACAACTGTGGGAGAACTTCAGTTATTTGGAGAGGTGAAGTGGAAACTGATATGTTTGGAGATGAGAGGTGTAAAGGCTGGTTAAAAAATAGGTGGTAAACAATTTAAGTTAGGATTTTGATGGAGTAAATGATGATATAGATTTCCAATAAGAGTGCAGTCATGAATTAAGTGATACACTTTTAGAATTACATGCAAAAGAAAATCCAGATGTAATGTGACTTCTTGTGACTTTTACTCAATTAATTGTTACAATCTGGAAGCATGGTAGAAGCAGGTTCCAAAGTGAAATTGCGAATACATTCTATCTCTCTACCTCTATCACCAGGATGTTACATTTAAACCTGTCTCTGTCTTTTCTCTTTAAACCTGATCCTCCTGTTATTTCCCTCTTCCCTGCTCTCTATCTGACTTTCCCTCCCTCCTTCTCTCTCTCACCAATCTGTTTCTGCCTCTCACCTTTGCCTCTCTCTCATTATCACATTTCTGTCTCACGTATCATCTTACGGTGTGTCCCTGCCACACCTTTTCACCAAACTCTCCACCCCTTAGAGGGAATGGGTGTTTTATGACACTGAAATGAATGCTCCTAATATCTACCTGGCAATATCCGCAATAGGGTTAAATGTGGTTTGTGACCCACAGCTGGATACAGTGATTTAGCGAAGTCACCCGCAACACCAGTGATTAGACCAAAATGCAAAATGATAATACAATCAACAAAAAACTTGCAGAGTGAATGATTCAATACAAAAATTACACGCCAAAATAGCAACATCAGAGAAAGGAGATGAAACTACAAGAATGTGGGTGCAGACACAGATGGTGTCTAGAAATAATAGCTCAAACAAAAGACTTACCAAATACACCAACAATCGCAAGAATGGGATAATAAATACTTTGAACAACCATAACTGCGTAATAGATCCGATCTTCTAATGACAACCAATCATAGTATGTAGTTAGATAGTCAAACGCCCAGTAGAAACTCCTGTTCATTGCTGTAACTCCTCAGTCTTTTTTTCTTAAATTCTAAGGCTTTGTTGTATCACTTCAATCTATTGTTGACAGGTTCTGCCCAACAGGTGTGATGTCCCATCTACTATACCGGATTCCAATCTATTATCGCTCTCCCTGTCGTGTCTGGCACCTGCAACATGATGTGCTGGGAGCATGTGTTCACACATTGAAAGTGTTCTCCTATTAATAGTCGAGGAAAACGTTCCACTGACGCAATTCTGGGCCCGAGGGATTCACATTAAATAAAGTCACTGAACAAACATGTTCAAATCACCAAATTCAACAATTTTCTCCGTTGAGCAGCAGTGCCTTGAGAGTTGCATTATCGGATCACGCTCAAAATATTAACCAACCATTAAAACCTTAACAACTATTTTGCAAAGCAATCAAGCAAGAGTCCTACAATTGGAATTCCTCGCTTCAGCTCTGGTTGCCACACGAGAGGAAGGATGTGATTACGTTAGAAATGTTGGAGAGGAGGTTCATCAGGATATTGCCTGGGCTGGAGCATTTCAGCTGTGAAGAGAGGCATTTCAGTCTGGCATTATTTTCCTTCGCGCACAGGAGGCTGACAGGAGATGTGACCGAGGCGTGAACATTTGTGAGGACATAGATAGTGTAAATAGGAAGGATGTACCTCCATTTGTTTAGGGGGCAAAGACCAGGGCACATTAATTGAAGGTAAGGTGCATGCAATTTAGAGAGAATTTGAGGAGAAACCTTTTGTACCCAGAAGTTGTTGGGAATCTGTAATTCATTGCCTGAAATGGTGGCAGAGGTGGGAAGTCTCACAACTTTTAAGAATCATTTATATGAGCACTTGAAACAGCAGAGAATACAAAGCTAAGGATCAATAGCTGGCAAATGGGATGGGAATAGATAGGTGTTTGGTGGCTAGCACAGAAACGATGGGCTGAAGAACCTTCTTCTGTGCTGTAAATCTCCATGACTCTAAAGCTTGCAAATATTTACAAGGAGCTACGCTTGCATAATCGAATGTTCAACTCAGTGTTCATTATACCCGCTAGTAACTTGCAAAATCACCCCCCTCCGCCCCCCCCCCCGCCCCCAAGCACATTGAGAAAATATCTGTCTCAAGGACGTACAGAGGTTCCAAAAGGATATAAATAGGTGACTGGTCTAAGATCTAAAAATGAGACATTATGTGGGCATATGTGCAATTGCTGGTTTTGGCAGGAATAATATTGAAAAAAAAAATAATTTTATCTAATTGCTGGGAGATTACAGAGCCATGTTCTGCAGAGGAACCTGGGTGCCCTAGTGCATCAAATACAAAGGGCTAGTCTACAGGCACTGCAAATAATTATGAAAGCTAATATAATGTTATCATTTATTTATTCTAATAGATGTTAACTGCCCTGTAGTTTTCTACATTCTGTCTCCGTTCCTGCTTATATAAGGTGTAAAATTCTTTTTTGTTTCTATTTTAACAGAACTGTTTCCAAATTTAGATTTACTTGGACCTGATTGGGGGGTGGCACGGTAGCACAGTGATTAGCACTGCTGTCTCACAGCGCCAGGTTCAATTCCCGGCTTGGGTCACTGTCTTGTGAAGTTTGCACATTCTCCCCATGTCTGCAAGGGTTTCCTATGCGTGCTCCGGTTTCCACCCACAGTCCAAAGGGTGTGCAGGTTAGGTTGATTGGCCATGCTAAACTGCCCCTTAGTATCAGGGGGACTAACTAGGGTAAATGGGGATCGGGCCTGAGTGGGATTGTGGTCTGTGCAGACTCAATGGGCCAAATGGCCTCCTTCACACTAAAGGATTCTATGATCTATGATTTCTCTAATCCTCTCTTATCAGTATATACCTGGGAGCCTCTCAAGCCCCTGAATCATACTTCTTTATCATTTATGGAATTCAATCTCACCCTTTCTCATACTCCTCTATCAGTGCATAGAGTAATAATCTATGTGATAATTCCACTATAACTCTTCCAATCTGGGGAGATTTATTTGTTCGAATCGCACTCACAGTTTTCCTAAGTTCTTGCCTCTGGTCCCAGGGAGATATATTTATCCCTTTCTCACATTGCCATATCAGAAAGTTGCCTTTAACACCTCTTCCAAACTCTTTGCAACGGAAACTTACAAATTATAAAGAAGGACAAAATCGAAAGTCACTGAGACAAGTGTATGTTCTTACCAACCCCACTCTCACTTCTATATCTGTAGACATACCTATAGTGACATTCATTCAAAGAACAAAGAACAATACAGCACAGGAAACAGGCCCTTCGGCCCTCCAAGCCTGTGCCGCTCCTTGGTCCAACTAGACCAATCGTTTGTATCCCTCCATTCCCAGGCTGCTCATGTGACTATCCAGGTAAGTCTTAAATGATGTCAGCATGCCTGCCTCCACCACCCTACTTGGCAGCGCATTCCAGACCCCCACCACCCTCTTTGTAAAAAACGTCCCTCTGATATCTGAGTTATACTTCGCCCCTCTCACCTTGAGCCCGTGACGCCTCGTGATCGTCACCTCCGACCTGGGAAAAAGCTTCCCACTGTTCACCCTATCTATACCCTTCATAATCTTGTACACCTCTATTAGATCTCCCCTCATTCTCCGTCTTTCCAAGGAGAACAACCCCAGTCTACCCAATCTCTCCTCATAGCTTAGACCCTCCATACCAGGCAACATCCTGGTAAACCTTCTCTGCACTCTCTCTAACGCCTCCACGTCCTTCTGGTAGTGCGGCGACCAGAACTGGACGCAGTACTCCAAATGTGGCCTAACCAGCGTTCTATACAGCTGCATCATCAGACTCCAGCTTTTATACTCTATACCCCGTCCTATAAAGGCAAGCATACCATATGCCTTCTTCACCACCTTCTCCACCTGTGTTGCCACCTTCAAGGATTTGTGGACTTGCACACCTAGGTCCCTCTGTGTTTCTATACTCCTGATGACTCTGCCATTTATTGTATAACTCCTCCCTACATTATTTCTTCCAAAATGCATCACTTCACATTTATCCGGATTAAACTCCATCTGCCACCTCTCCGCCCAATTTTCCAGCCTATCTATATCCTGCTGTATTGCCCGACAATGCTCTTCGCTATCCGCAAGTCCAGCCATCTTCGTGTCATCCGCAAACTTGCTGATTACACCAGTTACACCTTCTTCCAAATCATTTATATATATCACAAATAGTAGAGGTCCCAGTACAGAGCCCTGCGGAACACCACTGGTCACAGACCTCCAGCCGGAAAAAGACCCTTCGACCACTACCCTCTGTCTCCTATGGCCAAGCCAGTTCTCCACCCATCGAGCCACTTCTCCTTGTATCCCATGAGCCTTAACCTTCTTAACCAACCTGCCATGTGGGACTTTGTCAAATGCCTTACTGAAATTCCATTTCCACACTCGTGTATTTGGACGCATGTGTCTGAAACATTTCTGACAATCCTGTATATAGAATATATAGAATATACATACAGAAACCCTACAGTGCAGAAAGAGGCCATTCTGCCCATTGAGTCTGCACCGACAACAATCCCACCCAGGCCCTATCCCCATATCCCTACATATTTACCTGCTAATCCCTCTCGCCTACACATCCCGGGACACTAAGGGCCTGATTTTACCATTTTCATTCTAAGTGCTGAATCTGGGCATAATGTAGATCCGACTTAGAAATCTGCTTTCAGGCGCCCCCATACGCTCTCAGCCATCTCCAGTCCCATTCGCGCTGTGGGCGGGGCTTAGCGCGGCCGAAACGATCGGAGCTCTGAACTGCACATGCGGCAGTTAGAAAAAAAGAAGAAAAAGCACGGCCGTGTCAGATCGCCCCCGAGCCGCAGAAAGCAGAGAAAGTGGCCCGGGAGCGAAAAGCGGGAACGATGGCCCCCACACACATCACTGTCTCCCTTATCCACTCCCCCCGCTACCCACACACATCACTGTCCCCCTTATCCACTCCCCCCACTACCCACACACATCACTGTCCCCCTTATCCACTCCCCCCGCTACCCACACACATCACTGTCCCCCTTATCCACTTCCCCCCACTACCCACACACATCACTGTCCCCCTTATCCACTCCCCCCCCCCTACCCACACACATCACTGTCCCCCTTATCCACTCCCCCCGCTACCCACACACATCACTGTCCCCCTTATCCACCCCCCCACTACCCACACAAATCACTGTCCCCCTTATCCACTCCCCCCGCTACCCACACACATCACTGTCCCCCTTATCCACCCCCCCACTACCCACACAAATCACTGTCCCCCTTATCCACCCCCCCCACTACCCACACAAATCACTGTCCCCCATATCCACTCCCCCCACTACCCACACACATCACTGTCCCCCTTATCCACCCCCCCACTACCCACACACATCAATGTCCCCCTTATCCACCCACTTCACTACACACACAGAGATCACTTTCCCCCTTATCCACTCCCCCACTACCCACATACATCACTGTCCCACTTATCCACTCCCCCCGCTACCCACACACATCACTGTCCCCCTTATCCACACCCCCACTACCCCCCCCACTATCCCCCCCCACTACCCACACACATCACTGTCCCCCTTATCCACTCCCCCCGCTACCCACACACATCACTGTCCAACTTATCCACTCCCCCCGCTACCCACACACATCACTGTCCCACTTATCCACACCCCCACTACCCCCCCCCACTATCCCCCCCCACTACCCACACACATCACTGTCCCCCTTATCCACTCCCCCCGCTACCCACACACATCACTGTCCCACCTATCCACTCCCCCCGCTACCCACACACATCACTGTCCCACTTATCCACCCCCCCACCACCCACACACATCACTTTCCCCCTTATCCACCCCCCCGCCACCCACACACATCACTGTCTCCCTTATCCACCCACCCCCCCCGCTACCCACACACATCACTGTCCCCCTTATCCACCCCCCACTACCCACACACATCACTGTCCCACTTATCCACTTCCCCCGCTACCCACACACATCACTGTCCCACTTATCCACCCCCCCACACCCACACACATCACTTTCCCCCTTATCCACCCCCCCGCCACCCACACACATCACTGTCCCCCTTATCCACCCCCCACTACCCACACACATCACTGTCCCCCTTATCCACACCCCCACTACCCCCCCACTATCCCCCCCCACTACCCACACACATCACTGTCCCCCTTATCCACCCCCCCACTACCCACACGCATCACTGTCCCCTTATCCACCCCCCCGCTACCCACACACATCACTGTCCCCCTTATCCACCCCCCACTACTCCCTCACTATCCCCCCCCCACTACCCACACACATCACTGTCCCCCTTATCAACCCACTCCCCCACTACCCACACACATCACTGGGTCCCCCTTATCCACCCCCCCACTACCCCCCCTACCCACACACATCACTGTCCCCCTTATCCACCCCCTCACTACCCACACACATCACTGTCCCCCTTATCCACCCCCCCCCACTACTCACACACATCACTGTCCCCCTTATCCACCCCCTCACTACCCACACACATCACTGTCCCCCTTATCCACCCCCTCACTACCCACATACATCACTGTCCCCCTTATCCACCCACTCCCCCGCTACCCACACACATCACTGTCCCCCTTATCAACCCCCCCCCCACTACCCACACACATCACTGTCCCCCTTAGCAACCTTCCCCGTTACCCACACACATCACTGTCCCCGTTATCACCCCCCCCGCTACCCACACACATCACTGTCCCCCTTATCCACCCACTCCCCCGCTACCCACACACATCACTGTCCCCCTTATCAACCCCCCCCACGACCCACACACAGCACTGTCCCCCTTAGCAACCCTCCCCGTTACCCACACACATCACTGTCCCCCTTATCCACCCACCCCCCGCTACCCAGATCGATCACCACCCCTGCCCCCCTCCCTCCCCACCGATCACCCGCAGAGTGGCAGCAAACCCCCCTGCCCCCCCACACCTCCACCAGAGATCCATCTGCCCCCCCCCCACCAGAGATCCATCTGCCCCCCCCCACCAGATATTACACATCAATCACGCTGATATATCAAGACACGTCCCACCAAAACCCCCTCTCACTCTAGTCGAAGATTAGGGTGTACGAATTAGGAGGAGGAGTGGAGCCAGTTGGACCTTACCCATCATTTGGTATCATTGTGCCTGATCTTCTGACGTGATTTTGTTTTTTGGCCTGTTCAACTTATCCATTAATTCACTGATTTCTCTGAACTCAAGATTTCAGTCTTGAACATATTCAGTGCTGGAGCGTTCATAACCTTATCTGGTGGAAAAATTCTATAGATCCAAATATTCCAAAAAATAACTCCCCACTTCACCACTCAATTATTTTATTCTTATATAGTCCACAAGTGAAAGGGCTGCAGACCCCAGTGGAACACATCCTGAAACTGACATCCTACTCAAATTCTGATCAGCCCATGGACAAATGCTGCCCTCTGTAGCAGCGATCAAATACATTAAATATTTACTCCTGCGTGAAACCTCAGATGATTGGGCCAATTTATCTCTACTTACTCTTTCAAGACACCGCAGGAATTTTAACATTTTTCACCAATCTCCTTCCAGCTCCTCCTTCCCTAAGGAGAAAACCTAATCTTTCCCAATGTATCAATGGAATTGAAGTTCTTGAGGCCTCAAGCCATTCTCGTAAATAATTACTGAAATCTCTCTAAAAACCTCACATTTTCCTTTAACTGTGATTCCCAGAACTGAGTGCAATACGTCAACTGTGGCCGAAGCTACATCCCATTACTATTGAACAAATCGTCCTGTTGTTGTATTCCATGTGTCTCTATGCAAATAACCTCTTTCACAATCTGTTCAGACATCTGCAATGAATTGCATACCTGTACCTCTGGGGCTCTGCGGTAAATCCTCCAGTCATGCCCACTGTTGGAATTTGCCTTTTCCCCTGATTCCTTCTGCCCGTCCGTCCATCCATCTCTCCCTCTCTATCTTGCTCTCTCGCTCTCTCCCCTTCCCACACTTTCCCCACCTCCCCCCACACCAACCCCCTCCCCCCCACCCCATGCCCGTCCAACAACATGGACTCTCCTTAACAACTACAGCCACCCACTGTCACATTTCTATTGTCAATTGGTAGCCTTTTATTCATTCATGGGATTTTGTAAAACATGCAAACCAGGAGCCCCCACAAGGTGAAACTTGTTCTAAGCGCCCACCTTGTCTAATCTAATCCCCTCAGGATCTTATAGTTTCAATATGCTCACATCACATTCTTCCAAGTTCTAATGGATAGAGAACAAATGACTTCAACATTTAGGTAATCATAAGGTAATCCCCACATCCCCCGTTACTACACGCATTTCACCCCGCCTCAGGCATTTCCAGTCATCAGTCGAATGACCCATGGGTGAGGGATTTGTCAAGTCTAGCACAGGATCATTTAGGAAAGATTTCCCAGCGGCATCACCTTCCTCTCCAATCTTTCCTGAAGACCTTGAATCTGCATCTCATTGGTCCACTGCACAACTATTATCACCCTTCCTGTTCAGTGCAGACTTATATTTCCATGTGATTATTGACATCTGCATATTGCCCACCGTGTATACCAGGCTCTGTTCTTTTAAATTTAAATTTCAAATTCTCTTCCCTTGTCTAGTGGTGCACTGAGGCAGACCTTCGTCTCTTTGCAAGGCTAGTAATTCCCAGAACAGGTCACTAACCTGTCACCTCATTGTGCACGTTAATCACTATAAACACACGTTAGGCATAAATGTATTTCTTCTTCACCTGTCCACCCAATACCACACTGCCATGCTAAGAACTCCAATTCTTTTGCTCTCCCCAATACTCTATGTATTTTGTTGTTCCTTTATCCTGAGGCATCCTCATGTAACCGTTCTGCATTCTGTCTCGGCTATGTTGAGTTGTATTCAGTCAAGCCAGTATAGACCACAACACGGAATGGCTTTAGAATTATCCCAGAAATGTAAATTCCTCCCTCCCGCATTATCACCCCAGCTACACACTACTCGGCATTATTCCCCTATGTCTACACTCAGCACTGTGTGAGAATGGCAAAAATATCCATGACAAGAAAACTGGCGAGCACAGTTAAAAAAAGAGGCATATGTAAGATTTTGGAAGCTGAAGACAAACAGAGCACTGGAAGAATATAAAGAAAGCAGAAAAGAAATTGATCAATAAGTCATGAACTAAGGATTAAGGAAAATTCCAAGGTATTCTATACATATATAAGGAGTAAGGGGGTAGCTAGGGAACGGGTAGGTCTACTCAAGGACAAATGACGGAATTTGTGCGTGGAGCCAACTTAAGTGAGGTGCTTAACAAATTCTTTGCAGCAGTCTTTAGAAAGGAGAAGAACATGGTGGATGGTCAATCTAGAACGCGTTATGTTAATATTCACGGGCATCTCGATATCAAACAGGATGAGGTGTTGGATGTTTTGAAAAGCATTAATACAGGCAAGTCCACAGGATGTGATGGGAACTATCAGAGAATAATGAGAGGCTTGGGAGGAAATTGCTGGGGCCTTGTATGAAATCTTTGTATCCCCTTTAGTTACAGAAGTCTCAGAGAACTGGAGAATAGCAAATGTTGTTCCTTTGTTTAATAAGGGCAACAGGGATAACCCAGGAAATTACAGGTCGGTGAGTCTTCTGTCATGGTGGGGAAATTATTGGAGATGATTCTTAGGGACAGGAATTACTTATATTTGGAAATAATATGGCCTTGTGCGTGGAACGACGTGTCTCACAAACTTAATTGAGTTTTTTCAGTAAGTGACAATGATGATTAATAAGGGTAGGGCAGTGGACTTTATGAAGGTCGTAGAACAGATCCATCATGGCAGGTTAATAGAGAAGTTGAAGTCAAGTGGGATTCACAGTGAGCTGGTGAGATGGATAATGAATGCCTTGGTCGTAGAAGACAGAGAGTAATGGTGGAAGGGTGTTTTTCTGACTGGAGATCTATGACAACTGGTGTTCTGCATGGATCAGTGCACGGATCCCTATTGTTTGTATTAAATATAAATGATTTGGAGGAGAATGTGGTGGGTCTGATTCGTAAGTTTGGAAATGACACAAAGATTGGGAGAGCTGTGGATAGCGAGGAGGATTGCCAGAGGATACAGCAGGAACAAGATAGGCTGTAGATTTGACTGGAGAAATAACGGATGGGTTTTAATGCATACAAATTCAAGGTAATGCGTTCTGGAAGTTCTGATGGATGGGAAATGTATACAGCAAATGGCAGTACCTTTCAAACAATTAACATACATAGATCTGGGCATACAGCTCCACGTTTTCCTGAAAGCTGCAATGCAAGTGGATGGTCAAGGAGGTGTATGGAATGTTTGCCTTCATCGGTCGGGGCATAGAGTATACAAATTGGCAAGTCATGTTGTAGCTGTAAAGAACTTTGGTTAATCCACAATTGGAATACTGCCTACAGTTCTGGTCAATATCCTACCAGAAAATGTGGAGGCTTTGGAGAGAGTACAGAAAAGGTTTTCTAGGATATTATCTGGTTTCGAGAGTATAAGCTGTGAGCAGAGATTGGACAAACTTGAATGTTGGAAGCTCTGGGGTGAACTGATAGAGATGTACTCAATGACAGATATGGATAGAATAGATAGTGAGAATATTTTTCCCAGGGTAGAAAGTTCAATTGCAAGGGGACATATCATAATGGAAAAAGGGGGAAAGTTTAAAGGATGTGTGAGAGGCAGGTAATTTACAGAAGGTGGCAAGTGCCTGGAATGCGCTGCCAGAAGATGTTGTAGAAGCAGATACAATAGAAACGTTTAGGAGGCATCCTGGCAGATGCATGAATGGGCAGGAAATAGAGGGATACAGACTGCATAGAGGCAAAATGTCTTCTGTTTAGGAAGACGTCATGTGTCGGCGCAGACTTGATAGGCCGAAGGGCCTGTTCCTGTGCTGTACATTGTTCATTGATGTTAGAATATGGAAGCCACCTGTGCATATCTTGTTGTAGGTTTCACCCAAAACTTATTTTATTTGGGCTGAATGACACACTTTCCTCACGGAGAATAGAATTCATCCTGAAATCGGCTGTGATGTCAGCCAAAAACATCTTAAATTGCGACCATGATTGCCCTGCCATTCTGACACCTTGTAAATTGTCTGTTTGTATTTAATTATTGTAACAAAAGTGTAGCTAAGCAGATCCTTAACTTTGGAACACATCATGCAGAAAACTACAAAGTCCAGCAAAAATGACGCACCACCCTGATTTCCACTTTGCTGAAGTCACTGGAAGGTGAAATAAGTTGAGACATACAATAAGTGGGCAAGTTCTTATCATGTATAGAAAGCCGCCATTACACCGATAGCCTTTTTCCAATGGACAATCACAATACTGCAACCAGTGTGAAGTTGAATGATTGTATAGAATTTTCATGAATCCTGTCAAGCAGATCATTAAGCAGTCCAAAGATGTGCGGGTTAGGTTGATTGGCCAGGTTAAAAATTGCCCCTTAGAGTCCTGGGATGCGTAGGTTAGAGGGATGAGCGGGTAAATATGTGGGGGTAGAGCCTGGGTGGGACTGTGGTCGGTGCAGACTCGATGGGCCGAATGGCCTCCTTCTGCACTGTAGGGTTTCTATGATTCTATGATTCTATCTTCCTACCATTGAAGTTGAGAGAGAACGCTGGACAGCATGCCAGGAATAGAAGCAGACTTAACTGAAAATTAATTGCCAACCTGTTGAAGCTAAGACCCAGAATGATTTGACTTACACAATGCTGGAAGTCAGAATCAAAAAGTCAGTAATCAAATACAGCATGTACCGATAATGCTGAGTTTCCATTTGCTAACCTAACTTGAGCTTTTGAGTAATTTTTCTGGTCTTGCTCGCCACGGTAATCATCGCGCGCAGCATGAAAAATTAGATGGATTATTTAAATAAAGGTCCATTAACGGGTGGGAATTTCCTTTGAAACTCCCGCCCAATAATTTTCTAATGTCTCTCCTGTGACTAATCACTGTTAACCACTGCACAGTAAGAGTTTTAACAACACGGGGCCAATTCTATAGATTTGTTTTATGTGCATCCCTACCACAACACCTGCAGTCCCAGTCCCGTTAACAGCCATTTTGACAATCGTTCAAAACTTTCGTATTTTTTTGACAGCAACATTGCAAGTAAGTGAACTGTTGGAAAGTGGTTCAATCTTATGTAGATGTCTGAAGCCAATATTTGCTACTATTTAAAACGTATTAGATTTACTGAATGCCAATTTGATTCATGGCATGCACGACCAGCATTTGAATATAGAATGGTGTGAATCTCACGTTATACTACTGAAATCGAGTTTTTAATATTTTGAAATTAGCCGTATGAAATGTACCACTGAGACACCTAACTCGCTTTGCTTGGTAAAGGTTAATGACTACAATGCACATTTTCTGAATATTCGTAAAAATAAAAGCTTGAATATTAAATAGTGAATAATATTGCTTCACGAGTGTGCATTATATTGGCAAATCATGAAAGTTGTATTTGCAGGGAAGGCAGAGCAGCGTCTGAATGTCCAGTTTCTATTATCATCAAACAACTGATAAACAACCAGAGTATATTTAAGGACAGACTTATAACTTCCGCGTGTTCCTTGATTATTTTTCGACAAAAAAAGGTGAGCTATTAACTTCAAATCTGGATGTGAACCAATTTCACGAGTTACTATGCCCTTGGAGATAGTTTAGTCAGTGCCATGGTTAGTCAAATACTACAGTTTACTTTGGATTTGCTTGACAAAGAGATGCATCAATTTGAATGAAGGAAATTCAGCATAAGTTTTACATACTTCCAAAACTATCGTGGGTGCTGAAAATCTGCAATAATAAAAATACAATACATCACATTCAACTGTGGAAAACTGTCCCTTTCTCCATAGATGTTTAAAAAGCAGGAACACAGAGCGGTGACAGTTTAAAGAGCAGGAACACAGAGCGACAACAGTTTAAAGAGCAGGAACACAGAGCGACAACAGTTTAAAAAGCAGGAACACAGAGCGGTGACAGTTTAAAGAGCAGGAACACAGAGCGACAACAGTTTAAAAAGCAGGAACACAGAGCGGCGACAGTTTAAAAAGCAGGAACACAGAGCGACAACAGTCTAAAGAGTGGGAAAAATAAAAAATGCCAGGCAAGATGTTGGAATGCTCCTCTTGCAGGATGTGGGAGATCAGGGAGACCTCCGGTGTCTCAGACGACAACACCTGCAAAAGATGCATCCAGCTGCAGCTGCTAGCAAAGCGTGTTAGGGAACTGGAGCAGGAGCTTGATGACCTCCATTTAATTCGGGAGAATGAGAAGTATATAGACAGTAGCTTCAGGGAGACAGTTACACCTAAGCAGCAGAGCACAGGAAATTGGGTTACTGTAAGGAGAGGAAATGGCAGTGTGAAAGGACAGGCAGAGCAGGGTATCCCTGTGGCCATACCCCTCCACAACAGGTATACTGAATTGGATACTGTTGTGGGAGATGCTTTACCTGGGACAAGCTGCGACAGCCGGAACTCTGATACTGCGTCTGGTTCTACAGCGCAAAAGGGTGGGATGAAGAAGAGGAGAGCAGTAGTGATAGGGGACTCAATGGTCAGAGGTACAGACCGGAGGTTCTGTGGTCGGGAGAGAGACTCCCGCATGGTTTGTTGCCTCCCAGGTGCCAAGGTCAGCGATGTCTCTGATCGCGTGCACAGCGTTCTAAAGTGGGAAGGTGATCAGCCAGATGTCGTGGTACACATCGGTACCAATGACATAGGAAGGAAGAGTGAGGAGGTCCTAAAGAGTGAGTACAAAGAGCTTGGAAGGAAGTTAAAAAGCAGGACCCCGAGGGTAGTAATCTCAGGATTGCTACCTGAGCCACATGCCAGTGAGGGCAGGAGTAGGATGCTTGGGCGGATGAACACGTGGCTGAGGAACTAGTGCAGGGGGCAGGGTTTCCAATTCTTGGATCACTGGGACCTCTTCTGGGGCAGGTGGGACCTGTACAAGAGAGACGGGTTACACCTAAACTACAAGGGGACCAATATACTTGCAAGGAGATTTGCTAGTGTTATTGAGGAGTGTTTAAACTAGGTTTGCAGGGGGATGGGAACCAGAGTGCCAGAGCAGATAGTGGAGCAGGGGTAAAAAGACAGGTTAGTTCAAGCAAAATCACAAATGGAAGGGTTGAGTGTGGTGGAAATAATCTTTTGAGGTGTGTCTATTTCAATGCCAGGAGTATTGTGGGGAAGGCAGATGAGCTGAAGGCGTGGATAGACACATGGAAAAATGACATTATAGCCATTAGTGAAACTTGGCTACAAGAGTGGCAGGACTGGCAGCTCAATGTTCCAGGGTTCCAATGTTTCAGGCGGGATAGAGGCAGAGGGATAAAAGGTGGGGGGGGGTGGCATTGTTGGTCAGGGAAAATGTTACAGCGGTACTCAGGCAGGATAGATTAGGGAGCTTGTCTACAGAGGCCCTATGGGTGGAGCTGAGAAACAGGAAAGGTATGACCACATTAATGGGCTTGTATTATAGACCACCCAATAGTCAGTGAGAATTGGAGGAGCAAATCAGCGGAGAGATAGCTGACAACTGCAAGAAACACAAACTTGTGATAGTAGGGGATTTTAATTTTCCTCGTATAGATTGGGACTCGCATACTGTTAAAGGTTTAGACGGGGTAGAGTTTGTAAAATGTGTTCAGGAGAATTTTCTACATATAGAGGTGCCAACTAGAGAGGATGCGATATTTGATCTCCTATTGGGAAATGAGTTAGGGCAGGTGATGGATGTGAGTGTGAGGGAACACTTTGGATCCAGTGATCATAATGCCATTAGTTTCAACCTGATCATGGATAAGGATAGATCTGGTCCTCGGGTTGAAGTTCTGAACTGGAAAAAGGCCAAATTTGATGAAATGAGAAGGGATCTGGGAAGTGTGGATTGGCACAGGCTGTTCTCTGGTAAGGATGTAAATGGAAAGTGGGAGGCCTTCAAAGGAGAAATTTTGAGAGTGCAGAGTTTGTATGTTCCTGTCAGGATTAAAGGCAAAGTAAATAGGAATAAGGAACCTTGGTTCTCGAGGGAGATTGTAACACTGATTAAGAGGAAGAGAGAGTTGTATGAAATGTACAGGCAGCAAGGAACAGATCAGATGCTCGAGGAGTATAAAAAGTGCAAGAAGCTACTTAAGAGGGAAATCAGGAGGGCTAAAAGAAGACATGAGGTTGCTTTGGCAGACAGAGTGAAGAAAAATCCAAAGAGCTTCTATAGGTATGTTAGGAGCAAAAGGATAGTGAGGGATAAAATTGGTCCTCTTGAAGACCAGAGTGGTAGACTGTGTATGGAACCAAAAGAGATGGGGGGGATACTAAATGGTTTTTTTGCATCCGTATTTACTGAGGAAAAGGGCATGGAGTCTACGGAAATAGGGCAAACAGGTAGGGAGGTCATGGAACCTTTACAGATTAAAGGGAAGGAGGTGCTCGCTGTCTTGAGGCAAATCAGAGTGGATAAATCCCCAGGACCAGATAGGGTATTCCCACGGACCTTGAGGGAAGCTAGTGTTTAACTTGCAGGGGCCCTGGCAGACATATTTAAAATGTCAGTATTCACGGGGGAGGTGCCGGATGATTGGAGGGTGGCTCATGTTGTTCCGTTGTTTAAAAAAGGTTCCAAAAGAAATCCGGGAAATTATAGGCCAGTAAGTTTGATGTCGGTGGTGGGCAAGTTATTGGAAGGTGTGATAAGGGATAGGATCTACAAATATTTGGATAGACAGGGACTTATTAGGGAGAGTCAACATGGCTTTGTGCGTGGTAGGTCATGTTTGACCAATCTATTGGAGTTTTTCGAGGAGGTTACCAGGAAAGTGGATGAAGGGAAGGCGGTGGATGTTGTCTACCTGGATTTCAGCAAGGCCTTTGACAAGGTCCCTCATGGGAGGTTAGTTAGGAAGGTTCAGTCGCTAGGTACACATGGGGAGGTAGTAAATTGGATAAGACACTGGCTCAATGGAAGAAGCCAGAGAGTGGTTGTGGAGGATTGCTTCTCTGAGTGGAGGCCTGTGACTAGTGGTGTGCCGCAGGGATCGGTGTTGGGTCCATTGTTGTTTGTCATCTATATCAATGATCTGGATGATAATGTGGTCAATTGGATCAGCAAGTTTGCTGATGATACAAAGATTGGAGGTGTAGTGGACAGTGAGGAAGGTTTTCAACGCTTGCAGAGGGATTTGGACCAACTAGAAAAATGGGCTGAAAAATGGCAAATGGAATTTAACGCAGACAAGTGTGAGATATTGCACATTGGAAGGACAAACCAAAGTAGAACGTACAGGGTAAATGGTAGGACTCTGAAGAGTGCAGTTGAACAGAGGGATCTGGGAATACAGGTACAGAATTCCCTAAAAGTGATGTCACAGGTGGATAGGGTCGTAAAGAGTGCCTTTGGTACATTGGCCTGTATAAATCGGACTATCGAGTATAAAAGTTGGAGTGTTATGGTAAGGTTGTATAAGGCATTGGTGAGGCCGAATTTGGAGTATTGTGTACAGTTTTGGTCACCTAGTTGCAGGAAGGATGTAAATAAGGTTGAAAGTGTGCAGAGAAGGTTCACAAGGATGTTGCCGGGACTTGAGAAGCTGAGTTACAGAGAGAGATTGAATAGGTTGGGACTTTATTCCCTGGAACGTAGAAGATTGAGGGGAGATTTGATAGAGGTGCATAAGATTTTGATGGGTATAGATAGAGTGAATGCAAGCAGGCTTTTTCCGCTGAGGCTCGGGGAGAAAAAAAACAGAGGGCATGGGTTCAGGGTGAAAGGAGAAAATTTTAAAGGGAATATTAGGGGGGGCTTCTTCACACAGAGAGTGGTGGGAGTGTGGAATGAGCTGCCGGATAAAGTGGTAAATGCGGGGTCACTTTTAACATTTAAGAAAAACTTGGACGGGTTCATGGATGAGAGGGCTGTGGAGGGATATGGTCCAAGTGCAGGTCAGTGGGACTCGGCAAAAAATGGTTCGGCACAGACAAGAAGGGCCAAAAGGTCTGTTTCTGAGCTGTAATTTTTTATGGTTCTATGGTTCCATGACGAGTGTATCCAGGAGTTTTATTTTCCTTTTTTTTCTCAAATGATTGCATGATTATTTAATTGAATTTTGTTTAATGTCCATATTCCTGATTCCATTTGCTTCTGCCTCTTTCACATTTGGTCTTACAAAGTCTTCTCCCATTCCTTTGTGGCCAGTGCACTGACAATTATGATCCTGTCCCAGGGAAAGTGCAGCTGCATCTCTCCTTATCTTGTGACCATGGCAGTGGCAGATCTGCTCATCCTGATGTTTGATGTCATCCTCTTTTAGCTGCATGGAATTCATTTTGTGGATTCATTCCTCTACTACATACTCGTCAGCAGAACTAAATTCTTCCTGCTTTTTTGTTGTTTGTGGAATGTTCTGTTTGGTTAACTGTCGCCTCCACCTTTGGTCGATCTGTGACTATATCTCGACAGAAAAGAAAAACACAACACGACAGAGACCCAGGTTCAATTCCAGCCTCGGGTCACTGTCTGTGTGGAGTTTGCACTTTCTCCCCGTGTCTCTCCGGGTGCTCCAGTTTCCTCCCAGAGTCTAAAGATGTGCAGATTAGGTGCATTGGCCATGCTAAATTGCCGCTAATGTCAGGGGGATTAGCAGGGTAAATGAGGGTTACGGGAATAGGGCCTTGGTGGGATTGTGGTTGGTACAGGCTCGATGGGCCAAATGCCTCCTTCTGCACTGTAGTGATTCTGTGATTCTAACATTACACTACAAAAAAGTGATGATGATTGCAGCCATGATATGGGTGGGAGCTGAGCATTTTGGAGAATATACCAATATTTTGTACCTGAGACAACAATTGACAATATATCCTGGTTCTGTATTGTGAAATCAAATCACGATACTCATTGGTGGTTTAGTACATATATGTTGATGGTTTTACAGATATTTATTCAATTTCTCCTGGTTATGCTGTTTAACAGTCTGACCATCAGGTAGATTTACTGATAAACATATTAGGAATGCTCTGCGGAACAGTTTCCATCCAAAGATGGAATATCGAAAGATGATCGAGTTGATACTGCTCATAATAAGGGAATTGTGAACTGTTGTGAGTCGTCATTCTTATTCATCTCATGTGTGGCCAAATTACAGATATTGAATTCTTGAAATCAGACCATAGTAATCCAGTCACCATTGTCCATCAAGTTGACTGTATGTTCCAGGATTTGGGTTCATGCACAAAGAACAAAGAACAATACAGCACAGGAACAGGCCTTTCGGCCCTCCAAGCCCGCGCCGCTCCCTGGTCCAAACTAGACCATTCTTTTGTATCCCTCCATTCCCACTCCGTTCAATGGCTATCTAGATGAGTCTTAAACGTTCCCAGTGTGTCCGCCTCCACCACCTTGCCCAGCAGTGCATTCCACGCCCCCACCACCCTCTGTGTAAAATACGTCCTTCTGATATGTGTGTTAAACCTCCCCATCATTTATGCAGCTTCCCTGGCTAAATTCCGAGAAATGTTAAAGAATCTGTTTATATATCCTTTGGCTTTCGTTACTAAATTAGATAAATCTTAGAAAGGTCTGAGGTTAATCAGACCAGACTTGACATTAGCGAACCAAGGTGCTTTTCATTTTTAATAATGCTGATTAAATCAGAATTTCTGGAGATCATGGGTCCACCTCTGTTTCGAATGTTCAATGATCCTTCCAAGTTCATTGTTTCAGATCATAAATATAGAATACTGGCCTGAAGACTATGTCATGGGACAGGCTTCAGTAGAGAAGTATAAAAAAAAGAAAGTTTGTGATGAGAAATATTCAATAATTACCAAACATTGTTTTATCTTTAAATCTGTCACTGTGGTTCTCTTTAAAACCTACCCTGATTTTTCCTATCACTCTCCCGCTTCCTCTCTCCCTCTCTCTCTCTCTCTCACTCTTCCTCACTGCCTCTCTCCCTCCTTCATTCTCTCCCTCTCTTTCTTTATGTTATGCTCACTATCTTTCACTCCCCATCTCTTCCCCTTTTCAAATCAATGGTGGTTCATTTCCCTGTCTGTCTTAATTTACTTTCCTCGGCCCTTCTCTCTCCATTCCTCAATCTCTCTTTACATTCTTTTCTCTTAACCTTTCCAAGAATAACTTTCACTTCTCCCATTTCATAGTCAATCTCTTGTTCCATGTGCCTTAAACTTTCTCTTCAGCTCTGTCTCTTAAACTCTCTCTCCATTCTTTTCCTGCCACCCACCTATAAAACTCTCCTCATACCCACATCCTTTCCTCTTTTTTCTCTATTTTGCTTACTTTTTCCCCCATGCTCACTCTGCCCCACCTCCACATCCACTGAATAAGACCATGCAGCCCATCAAGCCAGACCCATCTCTCTGAATGAGATGTTCGTCATGTGCCTCTCTCCACCCATTCAGCTTAACCCAGTACATTCCTCCATTTCAGATAATTTTTCAGTACCCGACTGAGTAATTCGACTGAACCAACACACAAAATGCAATCAGGTAGTGAATTCTGTATCTGAATAACAGAGTAGATGGAAAACATCCTTCTCAGATATCGAATGCTGAGGTGTTGAACACTTCTTTTCAATCTCATTTTAGCGTTCACGTCTCCGAGTAATATAGTCCCAACTATTTTCCAATCGATGTTTCTGAACATCCTAATCCTTTGAGCAATTCTTCTGAATCTTTTCTGCAGTCTCTCCAGTGGCTTCAAATATTTCCTAAAGTGCAGCACCAAGAACTTGATGGAATACTCCATAGAACCATAGAACCATAGAAAATTACACCTCAGAAACAGGCCTTTTGGCCCTTCTTGTCTGTGCCGAACCATTTTTATGCCTAGTCCCACTGACCTGCACTTGGACCATATCCCTCCACACCCCTCTCATCCATGAACCCGTCCAAGTTTTTCTTAAATGTTAAGTGACCCCACATTTACCACTTTATCCGGCAGCTCATTCCACACTCCCCCCACGTGAAGAAGCCCCCCCTAATATTCCCTTTAAACTTTTCTCCTTTCACCCTTAACCCACGCCCTCTGGTTTTTTTCTCCCCTAGCCTCAGCGGAAAAAGCCTGCTTGCATTCACTCTATCTATACCCATCAAAATCTTATACACCTCTATCAAATCTCCCCTCAATCTTCTACGCTCCAGGGAACAAAGTCCCAACCTATTCAATCTCTCTCTGTAACTCAGCTTCTCAAGTCCCGGCAACATCCTTGTGAACCTTCTCTGCACTCTTTCAATCTTATTTACATCCTTCCTGTAACTAGGTGACCAAAACTGTACACAATACTCCAAATTCGGCCTCACCAATGCCTTATATAACCTTACCATAACACTCCAACTTTTATACTCAATTTTAAATTGGTGGGATTTGAACCCAGGTCCCCAAAGCAACACCCTGGGTCTCTAGATTGCTAGTCTAGTGACAATACCACTACACCAGTGACTTAACATTGAATCAGTATTGTTTGTATAAATTGAATACAGTTTTATTACATATTACAGCGGTACAGAGGGTGGACAATTTGGAAGGGTCAGGTAACGAGTCACTGTGGGTGGAGCTCAGAAACAGGAAGGGTGCAGTCACTATGCTGGGGGTATACTACAGGCCTCCCAACAGCCCACGGGAAGTTGAGGAACGGATATGTAAGGAGATTCTGGACAGGTGCAGAAAAAATAGGGTTGTTGGAGTGGGAGACTTTAATTTCCCTTGTATAGACTGGAAATCGCTTAGGGCTGGGGGCCTGGACGGGGAAAAATTTATAAAATGTGTACAGGAAGGTTCTTTGGAACAATATGTTGACAGTCCAACTAGAGAGGGGGCTATACTGGACCTAGTACTGGGGAGTGAGCCCGGTCAAGTCATCAAAGTTTCAGTAGGGGAACATGTGGCAAATAGTGACCACAATTCTGTAAACTTTAGGATAGTAATGGAAAAAGATGAGTGTTGTCCTGTGGGTAAGGTGCTGAATTGGGGAAAGGCTAACTACAGCCGGATTAGGCAGGATTTGGTAGCTGTTGATTGGGAGAGGCTGTTCGAGGGTAAATCCACATCTGGCATGTGGGAGTCTTTTAAGGACCAGTTGATAGGACTGCAGGACAGGCATGTGCCTGCAAAGAGGAAGGATAGGAAAGGTAGGATTCGGGAGCCGTGGATAACCCGTGAAATTGTGGGTCTAATCAAAAAGAAAAAAGAGACATACATGAGGTCTAGGCAGCTAAAAACAGATGGAGCACTGGAGGAATACAGAGAAAGTAGAAAAGAACTCAAACAGGGAGTTAGAAGGGCAAAAAGGGGTCACGAAATGACCTTGGCAGACAGGATTAAGGAGACTCCTAAGGCATTTTATACATACGTTAGGAACAAGAGGGTTGTTAGGGAAAGAATCGGACCTCTCAGGGACAAAGGAGGGGAATTATGCCTAGAACCAAAGGAAGTAGGAGAGATCCTAAACGAATACTTTGCATCAGTATTCACAAAGGAGAGGGACATGTTGACTGGTAGTGTCTCAGAGAGATGTGTTGATCCGTTAGAAAAAATCTCAATTACAAGGGAGGAAGTGTTTGGTTTTTTAGGAAACATTAAGACAGACAAATCTCCAGGGTCAGATGCATCTATCCTAGACTCCTCAGGGAGGCAAGAGATGAAATTGCTGGGCCTCTAACAGAAATCTTTGTCTCTTCACTGGACACAGGTGAGGTCCCAGAGGATTGGAGGATAGCAAATGTGGTCCCGTTATTTAAGAAGGGTAGCAAGGATAACCCGGGTAATTATAGGCCGGTGAGCTTGATGTCCGCGATAGGGAAATTGTTGGAGAAGATTCTTAGAGATAGGATATATGCGCATTTAGAACTGAATAATCTTATTAGCGATAGACAGCATGGTTTTGTACGAGGGACAACATGCCTCACAAATTTGATGGAGTTTTTTGAGGAGGTGACAAAAACGATTGACGAGAGGAGGGCCGTGGATGTCGTCTATATGGATTTTAGTAAAGTGTTTGACAAGATCCCTCATGGCAGGCTGGTGCAAAAGGTTAAATCTCACAGGATAAAAGGTGAGCTAGCTAGATGGGTGGAGAGCTGGCTTAGCCATAGACGACAGAGGGTATCAGTGGAGGGGTCTTTTTCTGGTTGGAGGTCTGTGACTAGTGGTGTTCCGCAGGGCTCTGTACTGGGACCTCTGCTGTTTGTGATATATATAAATGATCTGGAGGAAGATGTAGTTGGTGTGATCAGTAAGTTTGCTGATGACACAAAGATTGCTGGAGTTGCGGATAGTGATGAACATTGTCAGAGAATACAGCAGGATATAGATAGGCTGGAACATTGGGCGGAGAAATGGCAGATGGAATTTAATCCAGATAAATGTGAAGTGATGCATTTCGGTAGATCTAATGTAAGGGGGAGCTATACAATAAATGGCAGAACCATCAGGAATATAGACACACAGAGGGACCTGGGTGTACAAGTCCACAGATCCTTAAAGGTGGCAGCACAGGTGGAGAGGGTGGTGAAGAAGGCATATGGCATGCTTGCCTTTATTGGACGGGGCATAGAATATAAAAGTTGGCATATGATGTTGCAGCTGTATAGAACGTTGGTTGAGCCACATTTGGAATACTGCGTCCAGTTCTGGTCGCCACACTACCAGAAGGACGTGGAGGCTTTGGAGAGAGTACAGAAAAGGCTTACCAGGATGTTGCCTGGTATGGAGGGTCTTAGCTATGAGGAGAGATTGGGTAAACTGGGGTTGTTCTCCCTGGAAAGACGGAGGGTGAGGGGGCGACCTAATAGAGGTGTATAAAAATATGAAGGGCATAGATAGGGTGAACAGTGGAAAGCTTTTTCCCAGGTCGGAGGTGACGAACACAAGGGGTCACAGGTTCAAGGTGAGGGGGGCAAGGTTCAACACAGATGTCAGGGGGACGTATTTTGCACAGAGGGTGGTGGGGGCCTGGAATGCACTGCCAAGCAAGGTGATTGAGGCGGACACACTATGGATTGTTTAAGACTTATCTAGATAGCCACATGAACAGACTGGGAATAGAGGGACACAAACGAATGGTCTAATGGGCACATGAGCGGCGCAGGCTTGGAGGGCCGAAGGGCCTGTTCCTGTGCTGTATTGTTCTTTGTTCTACTCTATGCCACTATTAATTAAGCCTTAGATAATATAATTATCCATGCTCTCAACATTTAATGATGTTTGGAACTTTACACCTCTGCTCCTAAAGCAGATGTGTAATTGTGTCCTTTATTTTGTGCGGTCTCCTCTCTTCTGCCATGAAAATTCATCTGCACATTGAAGTTTATCTTCCACTTATCCATTCATTCCACCAGCTTGTCAGTGTCTTCTGAAGTTCCACACTCAACCTGCTTATTGGTTCCCTGTCCTGTAACCCAAAGTGCAGATAATTAATTTCCATTGTAAACTTGACTCCAGCCCCAAAATACCTCTGTTGATCACTACTGTGTCCTGTCACTCAGCCAATTTCATATCCATGTTGCTGTACTCCCTTTTAATTCATGACCTTCAATGTTGCCCTGATGTCTGTTCTGAGGCATTGCATCAAATGTCTTTTGGAAATCCACGTCCACCACATCTTTACCCTTATCATCCATCTATGTTACCTCCTCAAAAATACCCAGCAAGTTTGTTAAAATGATTTTTCATTGAGAAAGCCATGCTAGCTTTCCATAATTGGCCTGAATTTTTCAAGTGATTTTCATTTTTGTAGCAAATTGCTGTCTAAGGAATAATGCAAAATTTTGACAGCACCACCACATTTCCTATTCTCACCTCTCTTAGTATTCTTGGATATATGTCATCCAGTCCTGAAGCATTATCAACTTTAAATGCAGTTAGCTTATCCTCTACCTCCTCCATATCAAACTTAAGCTTTTCTAGTGTCTGAGCAATCTCCTCTTTCGTCATGACCTTGGCAGCAAAGACACATGCAAAATATTCATGTAAAATCTCAGCTGTGCCCATCTCCATGCAGAGTGATTTCCCCAATTGTTCCCTCGCTGCCTCATAAACAACACCCATTTATTACTTGTTTATCTATGGAAGACATTTGTATTCTGTTGGTGAAATTCATAGTAGGTTAGAGAACTTTCAAATAATCAGGGGTTTAAGACACTAAACATAAGAACATAAGAAATAGGAGCAGGAGTAGGCCATCTAGCCCCTCGAGCCTGCCCCGCCATTCAATAAGATCATGGCTGATCTGACGTGGATCAGTACCACTTACCCGCCTGATCCCCATAACCCTTAATTCCCTTACCGATCAGGAATCCATCCATCCGCGCTTTAAACATATTCAGCGAGGTAGCCTCCACCACCTCAGTGGGCAGAGAATTCCAGAGATTCACCACCCTCTGGGAGAAGAAGTTCCTCCTCAACTCTGTCTTAAACCGACCCCCCTTTATTTTGAGGCTGTGTCCTCTAGTTTTAACTTCCTTACTAAGTGGAAAGAATCTCTCCGCCTCCACCCTATCCAGCCCCCGCATTATCTTATAAGTCTCCATAAGATCCCCCCTCATCCTTCTAAACTCCAACGAGTACAAACCCAATCTCCTCAGCCTCTCCTCATAATCCAAACCCCTCATCTCCTAATGAACTGTTAGCAATAAATGAAGTGATTCAGATTCATAGTGTAACAGGGGAACTGTCGACATGAAAACAGTATGAACAAATAAGAGGTTTGAGATTTGAGATAAGTTTGAGATTTGAACAAACATTTCTGATTTAAACATGCATTTTGGTGTTTTAAAATGTATTAGCTGTATTTTTAGAGGTAACTGTACACTTTAGCCAAAAGCAGGTTACCTCAAAGCTTAATGGGATAAAAGGCTTATTGAAAGGAACCACATTCATTAGAACAATGAAACTACAGAATGTGCAAATTCTTATCAGCAAAGTTACTGGCAGTAATGTTCTCAGAGCCCTTATGAATAGGGTTGTTCACACTATCTAAATAAGACAGGTCTCTTCAGACATGAGAAAGTGCATCTGTCTGATTCGGCCATCAATGT
Organism: Mustelus asterias; assembly: GCF_964213995.1. Lineage (NCBI taxonomy): Eukaryota > Metazoa > Chordata > Chondrichthyes > Carcharhiniformes > Triakidae > Mustelus > Mustelus asterias. Next base: position 43,580,241 of record NC_135808.1, read on the forward strand.
AAACAAGAGTTGGTGAGAACCTTAACTTTGACCTTTGTACCTAAGTGTCAGGAGTTGCTAGGCAATAGAGGAAGAAGCATCAGCAATAGAGGGCGGAAGCATCTGGATTCTATGCACCAAGGAAATCCCATTATGCCAGAGGGTGAAATGCAATTGGCTAAAGTATATGATAGGTATTATCAAATGATTGATTTGTAGTGAAAATGATTGGTTCGTAATAGAAACATAGAACATAGAAAAACTACAGCACAATACAGGCCCTTCAGCCCACAAAGTTCATAGAATCATAGAAACCCTACAGCACAGAAAGAGGCCATTCGGCCCATCGAGTCTGCACCGACCACAATCCCACCCAGGCCCTACCCCCATATCCCTACATATTTACCCACTAATCCCTCTAACCTACGCATCTCAGGACACCAAGGGCAATTTTCGCATGGCCAATTAACCTAACCCGCACATCTTTGGACTGTGGGAGGAAACCGGAGCACCCGGAGGAAACCCAACGCAGACACGGGGAGAATGTGCAAACTCCACACAGACAGTGACCCAAGCCGGGAATCGAACCCAGGTCCCTGGAGCTGTGAAGCAGCAGCGCTAACCACTGTGCTACCGTGCCACCCCAAGTTGTGCCGAACGTGTCCCTGACTTAGTGATTACTAGGCTTACCTATAACCCTCTATCTTACTAAGTTCCATGTACTTATCTAAAAGTCTCTTAAAAGACCCTATCGAATCCGCCTCCACCACCATTGCCGGCAGCCCAGTCCATGCACCCACCACCCTCTGAGTGAAAAACTTACTCCTGACATCTCCTCTGTACCTACTCCCCAGCACCTTAAACCTGTGTCCTCTTGTGGCAACCATTTCAGCCCTGGGAAAAAGCCTCTGACTATCCACTCGATCAATACCTCTCAACATCTTATACACCTCTATCAGGTCACCCCTCATTCTTCGTCTCTCCAAGGAGAAAAGGCCGAGCTCACTCAACCTATCCTCATAAGGCATGCTCCCTAACCTAGGCAACATCCTTGTAAATCTCCTCTGCACCCTTTCTATGGCTTCCACATCCTTCCTGTAATGAGGCGACCAGAACTGAGCACAGTACTCCAAGTGTGGTCTGACCATGGTCTTATATAGCTGCAACATTATCTCACGACTCCTAAACTCAATTCCTCGATTGATGAAGGCCAGTACACCATACGATTTCTTAACCACAGCCTCAACCTGCACAGCTGCTTCGAGTGTCCTATGAACTCGGACCCCAAGATCCTTCTGATCTTCCACTCTCCAAGAGTCCTACCATTAATATTATATTCTGCCATCCTATTTGACCTGCCAAAATGAACCACCACACATTTATCTGGGTTGAACTCGATCTGCCACTTCTCCGCCCAGTCTTGCATCCTATCAATGTCTCGCTGCAACTTCTGACATCCCTCCACACTATCCACAAGACCTCCAACCTTTGTGTCAACAGCAAACTTACCAACCCATCCCTCCACTTCCTCATCCAGGTCATTTATAAAAATCACAAAGAGTAAGAGTCCCAGAACAGATCCCTGGGGCACCCCACTGGTGACCGACCTCCATGCAGAATATGACCCATCTATAACCACTCCTTGTCTTCTGTGGACAAGCCAGTTCTGGATCCACAAAGCAATGTCCCCTTGGATCCCATGCCCCCTCACTTTCTCAATAAGCCTTGCATAGAGCACCTTATCAAATGCCTTGCTGAAGTCCATATATACTACATCTACTGCTCTTTCTTCATCAATGTGTTTAGTCACATCCTCAAAAAATTCAATCAGGCTCGTAAGGCATGATCTGCCTTTGACAAAGCCGTGCTGGCTATTCTTAAGCATATTATACCTCTCCAAATGTTCATAATTCCTGCCTCTCAGGATCTTTTCCATCAACTTACGAACCACTGAGGTTAGACTCACTGGTCTATAATTTTCAGGGCTATCTCTACTCCCTTTCTTGAATAAAGGAACAACATCCGCAATCCTCCAATCCTCCGGAACCCCTCCCATCTCCATTGATGATGCAAAGATCATCGCCAGAGGCTCAGCAATCTCCCCCCTCGCCTCCCACAGTAGCCTGGGGTACATCTCATCCGGTCCCGGCAACTTATCTAACTTGATGCTTTTCAAAAGCTCCAACACATTCTCTTTCTTAATATCTCCATGCTCAAGCTTTTCAGTCCGCTGCAAGTCTGCACTACAACCACCAAGATCCTTTTCCATAGTGAATACTGAAGTAAAGTATTCATTAAGTACCTCTGCTATTTCTTCCGGTTCCATACAAACTTTCCCACCATCACACTTGATAAGTCCTATTCTTTCATGTCTTATCCTCTTGCTCTTCACATACTTGTAGAATGCCTTGGGGTTTTCCTTAACCCTGCCTGCCAATGCCTTCTCATGACCCCTTCTGGCTCTCCTGATTTCCTTCTTAAGATCCTTCCTATTAGCCGTATACTCTTCAAAATCTCTAACATTACCTAGCTCCCTGAACCTTTTGTAAGCTTTTCTTTTCTTCCTGACTAGATTCATTACAGCCTTTGTACACCACGGTTCCTGTAACCTACCATAACTTCCCTGTCTCATTGGAACGTTGCTATACAGAACTCCAGACAAATATTCCCTGAAAATTTGCCACATTTCTTCCGTACATTTCCCTGAGAAAACCTCTTTCCAATTTAAGCCTCCAATTTCCTGCCTGATAGCCTCATAATTCCCCTTACTCCAATTAAACACTTTTCTAACTTGTCTGATCCTATCTCTCTCCAATGCTATTGTGAAGGAGATAGAATTATGATCACTATCTCCAAAATGCTCTCCCACTGAGAGATCTGACACCTGCCCAGGTTCATTTCCCAATACCAAATCAAGTACAGCCTCTCCTCTTGTAGGCTTATCTACATACTGTGTCAAGAAACCCTCCTGAACACACCTAACAAACTCCTCCCCATCTACACCCCTTACTCTCGGAGATTCCAATCAATATTTGGGAAATTAAAGTCTCCCATCATGACAACTCTGTTATATACTATTGGGCGGTCTATAGAAAACACCCAGTAAAGTTATTGACCCCTTCCTGTTCCTAACCTTCACCCACAGAGACTCCGTAGACAATCCCTCCATGGTGTCCATCTTTTCTGCAGTAATGAACAGAAGGTGGGAAAAAGTAAACTTGAGAAATGTATAATTGACCTGTCCAAAGCATTGCAACCTCAGAGTGGTATTGGAATGCTCAAAGCCTTCTCTTGAAGTAAGGCATTGGACTGTCCAGTGCTTATCTCTCCCTTCAATCGTTGGTCAAATAAAGATGCATCTTTAACTAGGACACTGGCTTTAATGATTCTTTGTATTAGCTGAAGTTTTTGGCAATACCTGGCCTCCAGAGAACCCTGCAACCAATTCCATTTTAGGTTAGTTGGCTGTTCCTGTTCATACTTTCTGTTTGTTTCTCTTATTTGCTTCGTAAGTCCCATCTGAACCTTCTATGTTCAGAGTAACTCACTGTTAAATTGTGACATCGATCAGAAGTGCACTTTTTTCTTCTCCTTTTTAATCTGTATCACTTGTGGCATTTTTGAAGCTTTAGATTTGCTTTTTCTGCCGTTTGCCTTTCTGGAATTGCACATTCACTGCACACAAACTAACTTGATTTTGTGTCTCTGTGCCCTGTTTGAGAGCAGATTTCCACTCCATCTGACGAAGGAGCAGCGCTCCAAAAGCTAATGGCATTTGCTACCAAATAAACCTGTTGGACTTTAACCTGTTGTTAAAACTCTTACTGTGTTTACCCCAGTCCAACGCCGGCATCTCCACATCTTCATCATAGAAGACAGAGGGTACCAGTGGAAGGGTGTTTCTCTGAATGGAGTCTGTAACTAGTGGTATGCCACAAGGATCAGTCTGGGACCTCTGTTGCTTGTAATGTGTATAAATGACTTAGAACAAAACATAGCTGGTCTGATTAGCAAGTTTGAGGACGATACTAAGATTACTGGAGTTGCAGATCATGATGAAAATTGTTACAGCAGGATATTGAAAGGCTGGAAAATTAGGCAGCGAAATGGCAGACAGAATTTAATCCAGACAAATGCAAATGATTCATTTTGGTAGATCAATTTCAGGTGGGAGCTGTGGTAATATAAACAGGGCCTAGTTTTAAGGCTGATAAAATTGGATATCCTAAATTAAAGAATTGGGCATATTAAAATCAAACACAGTCAAACCTCGAGCAGGCCAATTGTACAAATACACAAACATGTCTGGCCTTGACCCATCAATCACCCATCAAAGGTCGCTGCACTCTACTGATACTTAGCAGGAGGTCACTGCACACCATTGAAATCCACCGACCTATTGTTAGAAGCCCAGATTGGGCCAGACTTTCTGTCACCGAGAGTTCCTGCAGTTACCTTATCTGATAACAGGTTACATGTAAGCAACAGCATGGAGATGGACACCTGGGGGCGGACCCTAGTGTCCTGTCAGGCAGACATCAAGAAACCCACTGGGTATTGGAATCCCCTCCTGGGACCTCATTGGCCGGAAGCCAGAGAAGTTTCTGGAAAGGCAAGCAGGCAGGAGGATAAAGGAACACATTTTCAGACACACCAGCAGCGAAGACTCAATGAAGGAGGCGACCTTGACCATCCGGAAGACTGACCAGAGAAGGAAGGAAGGAAGAAGCTGCCATCGAGACTCACCTTCGTGACGACGGACCAGAGGGACTCAGAGAATCGGGCCTGCAGTTCAACCAAACCATCTTTGCGGGTAGTTTACTTGAATCTGGGGTATCCTCTTGTTTTATGTGGGTAATTTAAGGGTTAATAGTGTTATTATTAATAAACTTGTTGAACCTTTACCTGTGTTTGTCCTTTGTCCATCTTGCAAATAAGGACACCGGGGTAAAACCTTGGAGTAAGCAAACTGGTCGAAAGTATCTGAGAATTAACAGTACAACAGAGCTATAAAATAAATGGCAGAACAATCCCAGGAGGTCATGCTGCAACTGTACAAAACTCTGGTGCGACCACATTTGGAGTATTGCGTACAGTTCTGGTCGCCGCATTATAGGAAAGATGTGGAAGTGTTGGAAAGGGTGCAGAGGAGATTTACCAGGATGTTGCCTGGTATGGTGGGAAAATCATATGAGGAAAGGCTGAGGGGCTTGAGGTTGTTTTCGTTAGAGAGAAGAAGGTTAAGAGGTGACTTAATAGAGGCATACAAGATGATCAGAGGATTAGATAGGGTGGATACTGAGAGCCTTTTTCCTCGGATGGTGATGGCTAGCATGAGGGGACATAGCTTTAAATTGAGGGGTGAGAGATATAGGACAGATGTTAGAGGTAGGTTCTTTACTCAGAGAGTAGTAAGGGCGTGGAATGCCCTGCCTGCAGCAGTAGTGGACTCGTCAACATTAAGAGCATTCAAATGGTTATTGGATAAACATATGGATGATATTGGAATAGTGTAGATTAGAGGGGCTTTAGATTGGTTCCACTGGTCAGCGCAACATCGAGGGCCGAAGGGCCTGTACTGTGCTGTAATGTTCTATGTTCTATGTTCTATCCCGAGCATAGACAGAGAGATAGACAGGGAGTTGAATATCCAGGGGTATCAAACTGTTCGGAGGGACTGACAGGAAGGTAAGGGAGTTGTAGCTCTGATATCAGGGTGGTAGTGAGAGATGATATAGGTTCTATGGAAATTAGAAGTAGTAAGGAGAAAAAGTCACTGATAGGCGTAGTCTATAGGCCACTAAATAATGACATCATGGTGGGGCGAGAAATAAACAAAGAAATAACTGATGCATGTAAAAATGGTACAGCAATTATCATGGGTCAAACCAGGTCGGTCAAGGCAGCCTTGAGGAGTTCATAGAATGCATCCACGATAGCTTCCTTGAACAGTATGTAATGGAACCGACAAGGGAACAAGCTATCCTAGATCTGGTCCTGCGTAATGAGAAGGGAATAATTAATAATCTTGCAGTTAGGGATCCTCTCGGAAGAAGCAATCACAGTATGGTTGAATTTAAAATACAGATGGAGCGTGAGAAGGTAAAATCCAATACCAGTGTCTTGTGCTTAAACAAAGGAGACTATAAAGGGATGAGGGAGGAGTTGGCTAAGGTAGACTGGGAGCAAAATCTTTATAGTGGGACAATTGAGGAACAGTGGAGGACTTTCAAAGCGATTTTTCACAGTGCTCAGCAAAAGTATATACCAGTGATAAGGAAGGACTGTAGAAAAAGAGATAATCAGCCATGGATATCTAAGGAAATAAAGGAGGGTATCAAATTGAAAGAAAACGCATACAAAGTGGCAAAGATTAGTGGGAACCTGGAGGATTGGGAAATCTTTAAAGGTCAGCAGAAAGTCACGAAAAAAGCTATAAAGAAAGGTAAGATGGATTATGAGAGTAAACTAGCTCAGAATATAAAAACAGATAGCAAAGGTTTCTACAAATATACAAAATGAAAAAGAGTGGCAAAAGTAAACATTGGTCCTTTAGAGGACGAGAAGGGGGATGTAATAACTGGAAATGAGAAAATGGCTGAGACATTGAACAGGTATTTTGTGTCGGTCTTCACAATGGAAGACGCAAATAACATGCCAAAAATTGATGACAGGAAGGCTATGGCAGGTGAGAACCTAGAAACTATCATTATCACGAAAGAGGTCGTGTTGGGCAAGTTAATGGGGCTAAAGGTAGACAAGTCTCCTGGTCATAATGGAATGCATCCCAGGGTACTAAAATAGATGGCGGGAGAAATAGCAAATGCACGGGTGGTAATTTACCAAAATTGGCTGGACTCTGGGGTGTTTCCCACAGATTGGAAAACAGCAAATGTGACGCCACTGTTTAAAAAAGGAGATAGACAAAAGGCAGGTAACTGTAGGCCGGTTAGCTTAACTTCTGTCATAGGGAAAGTGCTTGAATCTATAATCAAGGAAGAAATAGTGAGACATCTGGATATAAATTGTCCCATTGGTAAGACGCAGCATGGGTTCATGAAGGGAAGGTCATGTTTGACTAATTTGGTGGAATTCTTTGAGAACGTTACATGCGCAGTGGACAATAGGGAACCTGTAGATGTGGTGTATCTGGATTTCCAGAAGGCATTTGACAAGGTGCCGCACCAAAGACTGCTACATAAGGTAAAGGTGCACGGTGTTACGGGTAATGTATTGGCATGAATAGAGGATTGGTTAACTAACAGAAAGCAAAGAGTGGGGGTAAATGGGTGTTTTTCTGGTTGGCGATCAGTGACTAGTGCTGTGCCTCAAGGATCAGTGTTGGGACCACAATTGTTTACGATTTACATAGATGATTTGGAGTTGGGGACCAAGTGTAGTGTGTCAAAATTTCAGATGACACCAAGATAGGTGGAAGAGCAAAGTGTGCAGAGGACACTGAAAGTCTGCAAAGGGATATAGATAATCTAAGTGAGTGGGCGAGGGTCTGGCAGATGGAGTACAATGTTGGTAAATGTGAGGTCATCCATTTTGGTAGGAACAACAGCAAAATGGACTATTATTTAAATGGTAAAAAAATTGCAACATGCTGCTGTGCAGAGGGACCTGGGTGTCCTTGTGCAGGAATCTCAAGGAGTTGGTTTGCAGGTGAAGCAGGTAATTAAGAAGTCAAATGAAATTTTGTCCTTCATTGCTAGAGGGATGGAGTTTAAAAACAGCGAGATTATATTGCAGCTGTATAAGGTGCTGGTGAGGCCACACCTGGAATACTGTGTACAGTTATGGTCTCCTTACTTGAGAAAGGATATACTGGCACTGGAGGGGGTGCAGAGGAGATTCACTAGGTTGATTCCGGAGTTGAGAGGGTTGGCTTTTGAGGAGAGACTGAGTAGACTGGGGCTATACGCTTTGGAATTCAGAAGAATGGGGGGAGATCTTATAGAAACATATAAGATTATGAAGGGAATAGATAAGATAGAAACATAGAAATTCTACAGTACAGAAAGAGGCCATTCGGCCCATCAAGTCTGCACCGACCACAATCCCACCCAGGCCCTACCCCCATATCCCACCCACTAATCCCTCTAATCTATGCAAGCCAGGACACTAAGGGGCAATTTTAGCATGGCCAATCAACCTAACCAGTACATCTTTGGACTGTGGGAGGAAACCGGAGCACCCAGAGGAAACCCACGCAGACACGAGGAGAATGTGCAAACTCCACACAGACAGTGACCCAAGCCGGGAATCGAACCCAGGTCCCTGGAGCTGTGAAGCAGCTGTGCTAACCACTGTGCTACCGTGCTGCCCAACAGGGAAGTTGTTTCCACTGGCGGGTGAAACTAGAACTAGGGGACATAGCCTCAAGACAAGGGGAAGCAGATTTAGGACTGAGTTGAGGAGGAACTTTTTCACACAAAGGGTTGTGAATCTGTGGAATTCCCTGCCCAGTGAAGCAGTTGAGGCTACCTCATTGAATGTTTTTAAGGCAAGGATAGATAAATTTTTGAACAGTAAAGGAATTAAGGGTTATGGTGAGTGGGCGGGTAAGTGGAGCTGAGTCCACAAATAGATCAGCCATGATTTTATTGAATGGCAGAGCAGGCTTGAGGGGCCAGATGGCCTACTATACTCCTAGTTCTTATGTTCTTATCTGGGAGTACAGGTCCACAGATCCTTAAAAGTGGCAGCACAGGTGGAAAAGGTGCCGAAGAAAGTATATCACATGCTTGCCTTCATTGGCCAGGGAATTGAGTATAAAAGTTGGCAAATTATGATACATTTACATCAAACGTTGGTTAGACCACATTTGGAATACTGGAATTTTACCATTTTGATTCGAAGTGCTGGGCGGACTTGAAACTGGGAGTGTTTCAGATTCAATTTTTAGACCTGTTGTGAGGCTCCCCCATATGCACACTGCCTGAAAAAGTATCAACGAGTCCGAATCATGCTGCACAAGCCTGTCGGTGGGGCTTAACGCACCCAAAACCCTGCAGCTCCGATCGGTGCCTCCAACTGCACATGCGCAGAAAAAAACTGATAGAATGCTGCTCCCCTACCACTTCCCTCCCAGGCCGGGTAATGCCCCCCCCTGGCCCTCACATACATTGTCCCACCCTCCAACATACAGTGCGGCCCCATTATAACGCGATGTGTGGGGTCCATAAAATGTTATCGTGAAAAAAGCGGGGTCGCGCTAAATCGGGGTTCAAGAAAATCAGCGTTCAAACTTACCCAATGTTGACCTAACATCCTAAAACACCCCTATTATCACCCTATTTGACCCGTTTTTTGCACGTTTACCATCTGGCAAGTAAATTACCTTTTAATTAAAGAATTCCGTGAATAAATCATTGTTGTTCAATAGAAATTAAAACACAAATTAATTTTTAGTAAAGCTTTTTAATAAACAAAACAAAACAACAAGTTTATTTCTTTAAAAAGTGATCGAGTGTTCCTTGCTTGAAGGTAGCATTTCGCTGGCTGCGAGCGAAATCTAGCATGCTTCTGAGTTGGAGGATTTTTATGTGGTCCACCTCCTGGGTCTCCAGAACCGGTACACTTGCCTCCGCCGGTGCTATAGTTACGTTACGGACGATCCCGGCGTCTGTCAGATGCTCATATGTTGGGCATTCGTCGTCGGCAGAGTACCACTGGTGTAGCTCTTCTTTGCTGCATTCAGGCAGCTTCTCTGCCTCACGCACATCTTCCTCTGTGAAGCCGTACAAATCTGGCTCGTCATCATCTTCCATGGTGGATTGGCGTGATGGAAAGGCTGGCCCCAGACCCTTTTCCCAGCATTCCTCTACACATGACGAGCTGACTGGTGGAGCATGGTGGGAACAGCGGGGCGAGCGAGATTTGCCAATCATGAGCGGAAAAAAAGGGTCCAATGATTCATCGCGTTATATCTGAATTCGCGCTAAATCAGGGCGCGTAAAATCGGGGTTCCATTGTACTTTATCACCCCACCCTCCCACCACCCAGAAAGATCATGGCCGCCTCCCCCATTCCCCCCATTGATCTCAGGCAGAGTGGCAGCGGACTCCCTTCCCCTCCACTGATCTCAGGCAGTGTGGCAGTGGACCCCCCTTACGCCCACATTGATCTCAGGCAGAGCACCAGCGGACTCCCCTTCCCCTCCACTGATCTCAGGCGAAGTGGCAGCAGACCCCCCTTTCTCCCTCCAGCAATCTCAAGCAGAGTGGCAGTGGACCCACCTTCCCCCCCACCCCACCGATCTCAAGCAGAGAGCCATCAGACGCTTGGCACTTATCTCCTCACTAACTTGAGTGCCTGAATCGGACTTCTATGGAGCATGTCTGTTTTGTGCTGATTCTGGATGGGCGAACGCAGTGGTAAAGGGGGAAGTACTGATAAAGTTGAATGTGCAGCTTGTTAAGTCAATTTAGATACATGCAAATGCATTTATATGGCCCTTTTGGGTGCGATCTGATCGCGGCCATTTTCAGGCCTTGGCAAAGGCGAAACTGGCACGGAGGCGGGTGCGGATCACACTACTCACCTCACGGCCAACGTTACCAAGGTTTCATGAAAATGGGTGCAATGCGATGGTAAAATTGGGCCCACTGTGTCCGGTTCTGGTCACCACACTACCAGAAGGACTTGAAGGCTTTGGAGGGAGTACTGAAAAGATTTACCAGGATGTTGCCTGGTATGGAGGGTATTAGCTATGAAGAGATATTGAATAAACTGAGATAGTTCTCCCTGGAAACACGGAGGCTGAGGGGCGACCTGATAGAAGTTTATAAGATTCATAGGAATCATAGGGACCCTACAGTGCAGAAAGAGGCCATTCGGCCCATCGAGTCTGCACCGACCACGATCCCACCCAGGCCCTATCCCCATATCCCTACATATTTACCCGCTAATCCCTCTAACCTACGCATCCCGAGACACTAAGGGGCAATTTAGCATGGCCAATTAACCTAACCCGCACATCTTTGGACTGTGGGAGGAAACCGGAGCACCCGGATGAAACCCACGCAGACACGAGGAGAATGTGCAAACTCCACACAGACAGTGACCCAAGCCGGGAATCGAACCCAGGTCCCTGGAGCTGTGAAGCAGCAGTGCTAACCACTGTGCTACCGTGCCGCCCAGTTATGGGGCGTCATTGATAAAGTGAAGAGTTGCAACTGTACACAACTCTGGTGCGGCCGCACTTGGAGTACTGTGTGCAGTTCTGGTCCCCACATTACAGGAAGGATGTGGAGGCTTTGGAGAGGGTGCAGAGGAGGTTTACCAGGATGTTGCCTGGTATGGAGGGGAGATCCTATGAGGAGAGGCTGAGGGATTTGGGATTGTTTTCGCTGGAAAGGCGGCGGCTAAGAGGGGATCTTATTGAAACATATAAGATGATTAGAGGTTTAGATAGGGTGGATAGTGATAGCCTTTTTCCTCTGATGGAGAAATCCAGCACGAGGGGGCATGGCTTTAAATTGAGGGGGGGTAGTTATAGAACCGATGTCAGGGGTAGGTTCTTTACCCAGAGGGTGGTGAGGGATTGGAATGCCCTGCCAGCATCAGTAGTAAATGCGCCTAGTTTGGGGGCGTTTAAGAGATCCGTAGATAGGTTCATGGACGAAAAGAAATTGGTTTAGGTTGGAGGGTCACAGTTTTTTTTTTTAACTGGTCGGTGCAACATCGTGGGCCGAAGGGCCTGTTCTGCGCTGTAATGTTCTATGTTCTATGTTCTATGAGTTGGAAGCGTTTTCCCAGGGCAGAAATGACAATTACCAGCAGGCACAAGTTCAAGGTAAGAGGGGAAAAGGTTCAGTGGAGATGTGCGAGGGTGGTGGGGGCCTGGAATGCCCTGCCAAGTGAGGCGATTGAGGCAGACATATTAGTGACATTTAAGGCTTTTCTGGATAGGCACATGAACAGGCGGGAAAGAGAGGGATACGGGCCGTTGAACATGATAGGACAATGTGATCAGCACAACGGACAAAGGCTTGGTGGGCTGAAAGGCCTGTTCCTGTGCTGTACTGTTCTTTATTCTATTGTTCTTTGTACATTGCTGAGTAAAGACACATGTCATAACTTTTTCAGTGATACTAGAGTTCTGTACTACCATTTGACTATATTTCCATATTTCTATGGATTTCAGTAAGGCCTTTGACAAGGTCCCTCATGGCAGACTGATGCAGAAGGTGAAGTCGCATGGGATCAGAGGTGAGCTGGCAAGGTGGATACAGAACTGGCTCGGTCATAGAAGACAGAGGGTAGCAGTAGAAGGGTGCGTTTCTGAATGGAGGGCTGTGACAAGTGGCATTCCTCAGGGATCAGTGCTGGGACATTTGCTCTTTGTAATATATATAAATGATTTGGAGGAAAATGTAACTGGTTTGATTAGACCATAAGACATAGGAACAGAATTCGGCCACTTGATCCATCAAGTCTACTCTGCCATTGAATTAGTAAGTTTGCGGATGACACAAAGGTTGGTGGATTTGCGGATAGCGATGAGGACCATCAGAGGATACAGCAGGATATAGATTGGTTGTAGATTTGGGCGGAGAGATGGCAGATGGAGTTTAATCCGGACAAATGTGAGGTTACGCATTTTGGAAGGTCTAATACAGATAGGAAATATACAGTAAATGGCAGAACCCTTAAGAGTATTGATAGGCAGAGGGATCTGGATGTACAGATTTCAGTACTGGATGTACGGATTTCAGTACTGGATGTACAGATTTCAGTACTGGATGTACAGATTTCAGTACTGGATGTACAGATTTCAGTACTGGATGTACAGATTTCAGTACTGGATGTACAGATTTCAGTACTGGATGTACGGATGTCACAAATTTGTTTGAGTTTTTTGAGGAGGTGACAAAAATGATTGACGAGGGAAGGGCCGTGGATGTCGTCTACATGGATTTTAGTAAAGCATTTGACAAGGTCCCTCATGGCAGGCTGGTGCAAAAGGTTACGGGATCAAAGTTGAACTAGCTAGATGAGTACAGAACTGGCTTGGCCATAGAAGACAGAGGGTAGCAGTGGAGGGGTCCTTTTCTGATTGGAGGTTGTGACTAGTGGTGTTCCGCAGGGCTCTGTACTGGGACATCTGCTGTTTGTGATAGATATAAAGATTTGGAAGAAGATGTAGCTGGTTTGATTAGTAAGTTTGCGGACGACACAAAGATTGCTGGAGTTGCTGGTAGTGATGAACATTGTCAGAGAATACAGCAGGATATAGATAGGCTGGAAAATTGGGCGGAGAAATGGCAGGTGGAATTTAATCCAGATAAATGCAAAGTGATGCATTTTGGTAGATCTAATGAGGGGGGAGCTATACAATAAATGGCAGAACCATCAGGAGTATAGACAAACAGAGGGATCTGGGTGTGCAAGTCCACAGATCCTTAAAGGTGGCAGCACAGGTGGAAAAGGTGGTGAAGAAGGCATATGGCATGCTTGCCTTTATTGGACGGGGCATAGAATATAAAAGTTGGCATATGATGTTGCAGCTGTATAGAACGTTGGTTAGGCCACATTTGGAATACTGCGTCCAGTTCTGGTCGCCACACTACCAGAAGGACGTGGAGGCTTTGGAGAGAGTGCAGAAAAGGTTTACCAGGATGTTGCCTGGTATTAGCTATGAGGAGAGATTGAGTAAACTAGGGTTGTTCTCCCTGGAAAGACGGAGGTTGAGGGGCGACCTAATAGACGTTTATAAAATTATGAAGGGCATAGATAGGGTGAACAGTTGGAAGCTTTTTCCCAGGTCAGAAATGACAAACACAAGGGGTCACAAGTTCAAGGTAAGGGGGGCAAGGTTCAATACAGACATGCGGGGGACGTATTTTACACAGAAGGTGTTGGGGGCCTGGAATGCACTACCAAGCAAGGTGGTTGAGGCAGACACGCTAGGATCATTTAAGACTTATCAAGATAGCCACATGAACAGACTGGGAATAGAGGGATACAAACGGATGGTCTAGTTAGGAACACATGATCGGTGCAGGCTTGGAGGGCCGAAGGGACTGTTCCTGTGCTGTATTGTTCTTTGTTTCTTTGTTTGTTTGCAGGTAACAGGTCACTGAAAGTGGCAACGCAGGTAGAGAAGGTAGCCAAGAAGGCATACAGCGTGCTTGCCTTCATCAGCTGGGGCATTGAGTTTAAAAATTGGCAAGTCATGTTGCAGCTTTATAGAACCTTAATTAGGCTGCGATGAGAATATAATGTTCAATTCTGGTCGCCACACTACCAGAAGGATGTGGAGGCTTTGGAGAGGGTAAGAAAAAATTTACCAGGATGTTGCCTGGAATGGAGGTCATTAGCTAAGAGGAGAGGTTGGAGAAACTTGGTTTGTTCTCACTGGAACGACAGACGTTGAGGGACAACCTGATTGAAGTCTACAAGATTATGAGGTGCATAGACAGAGTGGATAGTCAGAAGCCTTTTCCCAGGGTGGAAGAGTCAGTTACTAGGGGGCATAGCTTTAAGGTGCGAGGGGCAAGGTTTAAAGGAATTGTACGAAGCAAGTTTTTTACAGAGGGTGGTGGGTGCCTGGAACTTGCTGCTGGGAGAGGTAGTAGAAGCAGATACGATAGTGACTTTTCAGGGACTTCTTGACAAATACGTGAATAGGATGGGAATGGAGTGATATGGTCCCCGGACGGGTAGGGGGCTTTAGTTCAGTTGGGCAACATGGTCGGTGCAGGCTTGGAGGGTCAAAGGGCCTATTCCTGTGCTGTAATTTTCTTTGTAAGACTGTGCCTGTGTCTCCTAGATTTGTTTACAAGACTCCATGTATTTGCATACATTCATCTCAATTGAGATTTCATTTCTGTCTCCCTTACTCAGGGCCCATCTAATAGCTGGCTCTTTCTTACTCTAGTTGCAATCACATTCACACCACACAACTGCCAGGCAATGACCAGAGGATATAGTTATCACCCTTGACATTCAATGGCATTACCATCTCTCTATTAACATCCATACTGCTATAATTGACCAGTAACTCAACTGCACCACCAACTCAAATATATTGGCTACAAGAGCAGATCAGAAAATGGGAAAGTTGTGTTGAGTAACTCACCGCTTGACTCCCGAAAGCCTGAGCTCCATTGAGAAGGCACAATCATAGAAATCATAGAAACCCTACAGTACAGAAAGAGGCCATTCGGCCCATCGAGTCTGCACCGACCACAATCCCACCCAGGCCCTACCCCCATATATTTTACCCACTAATCCCTCTAACCTACGCATCCCAGGACTCTAAGGGGCAATTTAGCATAGCCAATCAACCTAACCCGCACATCTTTGGATTGTGGGAGGAAACCGGAGCTCCCGGAGGAAACCCACACAGACACGAGGAGAATGTGCAAACTCCACACAGGCAGTGACCCAAGCCGGGAATCGAACCCAGGTCCCTGGAGCTGTGAAGCAGCAGTGCTAACCACTGTGCTACCGTGCCGCCCTGACTTTGACAAGTCAGGATTGTAATGGAATACTCTCCACCTACATGGATGAGTGCAGCTCCGACAAAATTCATGAAACACAACACTATCCAAGGCAAAACAGCCCACTTGATTGGCACCTCATCTGCCAACTAAAACATACACTCACTTCACCACTGACTCACAAGCAGTTTTTAAGACTTTGCCACCATCCAGGGTTAAGCCTCTTCTCACCATCATTCTGATTGAATGAAGGTAGCTGATGAAGAAAGATGATTTTTATTGACTGAGGACACTACCCTGAGGACTTTCTGTATTGGCGTCAAGGGTTGAGATTATTAACCAGATGAAGCACAGCATTTTCCTTTGTGCAAAGTATTTCTCCAACCTGATGAGCATTTCTGCCCTGAATTTCATTGAATTCAGCTTTTGTTGGTCTCCTTCACTCTACAATCTGTCAAATCCTGCAAGTGTGTAAATTGCAGTCATTTTCCTCTCATTTCCTGAGTTCAGCCCATGCGTGCCTGTTTGTACCGACACTGTAATGGCACCAGGAGCTGAGGGGACCTTAAAGATCCAAACTGAACATCAGTCAGCATGCATTTTTTTTGTGTACGTGCCGATTCATTATTGGCAACACTTTAAATCACATTCCTGGTTAACGAGACAAGATTGATGGGACGCTTCATTCTGCTGTGGTGAAAAAAGGCATATCTGAATAATTTTCCACTTTGTGGGATAGATGCCAGCATTGTGGCTTCACTAAAACATTGACCGTTGGCGCGACTCACTCAGACACATGTCTCTTCTGTTCATTTGCTCGAATTTTGTCTTTGCCCATTGCCTTTGCAGCTTTCAATGCTTCTGCCCTTCCTTGATACCACATGGAACCTTTTGAATTTTTTGCTAATTGGCAACTGTGATGCTGAGGACACGTATGGAATGCAGACATGTATGAATAACTCGGCGATTCTGGCTGAAGATGGCTTCAAGTTATTCAATCTTGCTTATTGCACTGCTGTGCCGGGACACATTATTATTGAGGCCAGGGCGCATTATCATTATCATTTCAGTTTATTTCTGAAAGCTTCAACTCCATTACTCTACAATTCATTTCCAGATGTGTCAGGATTATACAGCTAGATCTCATATGCTGTGGATGTGGACTTGATTAGCTCTGTCTATTAAATATGCTTGCGCTAAACTTGCAAGTTCTCACTTCACCAAATTTCCCCCTCATTTGTACAAATGTCCTATACAGCTCGAGACATGTCTTCCTTCACTGCTCATTGAAGTTGTTTTTCCCCTGGTTAATGTAAATGGTAGAGTTAGCAATATGCCAGGTGCTGAGGACAAACAATGTGAAGGTATACCATTCTGTTCCGTCGGATGGCCCACAGTGCTTTGTTTCTGCCCTGGTTTTAGCGGCGAGGTCTTTTCAAAGTTTATTCCATTTAGCACTATGGTAATGGGATGTAATACAATGGAGCCAATTCAAAGATGGAGAACATTGTTGATCTTTAAGGCCTCAACGATGGTTACTCCAACCTGTCCAATGCTGCAAAGAAATATTCAGCTGCAAAGGACGAGGTCACAGAGGACATAGAACGGAGCAGCCAATTTATTTTGAACTCTTCCATCTTGGTGGTGCAGCCAAGTATATTTTTGTGATTGGCATTGCACTTTTTATCCCTTTCAATCCTCAGTGTTCCTTCTCATTGATGTTATATTGCCCCAGCCGGCAGCCAACATAATCAAGGACCTCTCGCACCCAGGACATACTCTCTTCCACATTTTTCTATTGGGAAAAAGATACAAAAGTCTGAAGACATGTACTAGCCAACTCAAAAGCAGCTTCTTTCCTGCTGCCATCAGACTTTTGAATGGACCTACCTCACATTAAATGGATCTTTCACGACACCCTAGCTATTGCTGTAACAGTTTATTCTGCACTCCCTCCTTTCCTTCTCTATGTACGATATGCTTCGTATAGCGCACAAGAAGCAATACTTTTCATTGTATACTAATACATGTGACAATAATAAATGAAATCAGATCAAATTATATTGGTAAAGCGCTGATACTTCAGGTGAAATATTTGTTTGTAATATATCTGTTTCTAAAATATCTGTTCGTAATATATATAAAAATGATTTGGAGGTAAATGTAACTGGTTTGATGAGTAAGTTTGCAGACGACACAAAGGTTGGTGGATTTGCAGATAGCGATGAGGACCATCAGAAGATAGAGCAGGATATAGATCAGTTGGAGTTTTGGGTAGAGGGATGGCAGTTGGAGTTTAATCCAGACATATTGGGCGGCACGGTAGCACAGTGGTTAGCACTGCTGCTTCACAGCTCCAGGGTCCCGGGTTCGATTCCCGGCTCGGGTCACTGTCTGTGTGGAGTTTGCACATTCTCCTCGTGTCTGCGTGGGTTTCCTCCGGGTGCTCCGGTTTCCTCCCACAGTCCAAAGATGTGCGGGTTAGGTTGATTGGCCAGGTTAAAAATTGTCCCTTAGAGTCCTGGGATGCGTAGGTTAGAGGGATTAGCGGGTAAAATATGTGGGGGTAGGGCCTGGGTGGGATTGTGGTCGGTGCAGACTCGATGGGCCGAATGGCCTCCTTCTGCAGTGTAGGGTTTCTATGTTTCTATATGTGAGGTAATGCATTTTGTAAGGTCTAATACAGATAGGAAATATACAGTAAATGGCAGAACCCTTAAGACTATTGATAGGCAGAGGGATCTGGGTGCACACGTACACAGGTCACTGAAAGTGGCGTCGCAGGTGGAGGAAGTAGTCAAGAAGGCATGCGGCATGCTTGCCTTCATTGGCCGGGGCACTGAGTTTAAAATTGGCAAGTCACGTTGCAGCTTTATAGAACCTTAGTTAGGCCGCACTTGGAATATAGTGTTCAATTCTGGTCACCACACTACCAGAAGGAGGTGGAGGCTTTGGAGAGGGTACAGAAAAGATTTACCAGGATGTTGCCTGGTATGGAGGGCATTAGCTATGAGGAGAGGTTGGAGAAATTTGGTTTGTTCTCACTGGAATGATGGAGGTTGAGAGGGTGACCTGATAGAAGTCTACAAGATTATGAGGGGCATGGACAGAGTGAATAGTCAGAAGCTTTTTCCCAGGGTGGAAGAGTCAATTACTAGGGGGCATAGCTTTAAGGTGCGAAGGGCAAGATTTAAAGGAGATGTCCGAGGCAAGATTTTTTACACAGAGGGTAGTGAGTGCCTGGAACTCGCTGCTGGGGGTGGTAGTGGAAGCAGATATGACAGTGACTTTCAAGGGGTGTCTTGGCAAATACATGAAAGGATGGGAATAAAGGGATTATGGTCCCAGGAAGGGTAGGGAGCTTTAGTTTAGTCAGGCAGCATGGTCAGTGCAGGCTTGGAGGGCCAAAGGGTCTGTTCCTGTGCTGTAATTTTCTTTGTTTTATGAAGGGGGCGAAGTTTTGGGAAGGAGCTAATCATGAGCAGAAACTATCTTTATTCATGTTTAAAGTGAGGCAATGAGACATCATGGGTTTAAATAGTAATGTTAATTACTCTGGTGAAATTCCCACCCAACTTTCCAACACTGTGCCAGAACCTTGTCTGAGCCTCTCCTGCTGGTGCATCAGGAAGTAGCCAGGATTAATAATGATAATTAGTAATGGTAATTCTCATTTCGGACATGATCACGTCTTTTGTAGATTGATCTAGATGATTGGATTTGATTTATTATTATCACATGTATTAGTATACAGTGAAAGGTATTGTTTCTTGCACACTATACAGACAAAGCATATCATACATAGAGAAGGAAAGAAGAGTGTGTAGAATGTTACAGTCACAGCTAGAGTGCAGAGAAAGATCAGCTTAATGCGAGGCAGGTCCACTTAAAAGTCTGATGGCAGCAGGGAAGAAGCTGCTTTTGAGTCGGTGGGCACATAATCTCTGACTTTTGTATCTTTTTCCCAACGGAAAAAGGTGGAAGGGAGTGTGTCTGGTGTACATGGGGTCCTTGATTATGCTGGCTGTTTTTCTGAGGCAGTGGGAAGTGTAGACAGTATCAATGGATGGGAGCCTGGATTGAGTGATGGATGGGCTTCAATCATGACCTTTTGTAGTTCCTTGTGGTCTTGGGCAGAGCAGGAGCCATACAAGCTGTGATACAACCGGAAATAATATTTTTTATGGCACATTGGTAGAAGTTGGTGAGAGTTGTACTGGCCATGCCAAATGTCATAGAATCATAGAATCCCTCCAGAAGGAGACCATTCAGCCCATTGAGTCTGCACCAACCACAATCCCACACAGGCCCTATTCCAGTAACCCCACATATTTACCCTGATAATCCTCTGACGCTAGGGTCAATTTAACAAGGCCAGCCAACCTAATCTCCACATCTTTGGACTGTGGGAGGAAACCAGAGCACCCAGAGGAATCCCACACAGACATGGGGAGAATGTGCAAACTCCATTTAGAAAGTGACCTGAGGCTGGAATTAAACCCGGGTCGCTGGCACTGTGAGATAGCAGTGCTAACCAATGTGCTCCCGTGCTGCCCCTATCCTTAGTCTCCTGAGAAAGTAGAGGGGTTGGTGGGCTTTCTTAACTATAGCTTCCGCATGGAGGGACCAGGACAGGTTATTGGTGATCTGGACACCTAAAAACTTGAAGCTCTCTACCATTCCTACTTCATCTCCATCAATGTAGGCAAGGGCATGCCCTCCACTATGTTTCCTGAAGTTGTTGACTATCTCTTTCATTTTGTTGACAATGAGGAGAGATTATTGTCGTTGCACCAGTTCACCAGATTTTCTATCTCTTTCCTGTACTATGTCTCATCATTGTTTGAGATCCGACCCACAACGGTGGTGTCATCAGCAAACTTGAAAATCGAGTGGGAGGGGGATTTGGCCATAAAGCCAAAGATGTATAAAGAGTACAGTAAGGGGGTGAGGACACAGCCTTGTGGAGCATCGCTGTTGAGGATGATCGTGGAGAAGGTGTTGTTGGGGGGCTTCTTCACGCAGAGAGTGGTGGGAGTGTGGAATGAGCTGCCGGATAAAGTGGTAAATGCGGGGTCACTTTTAACATTTAAGAAAAACTTGGACGGGTTCATGGATGAGAGGGGTGTGGAGGGATATGGTCCAAGTGCAGGTCAGTGGGACTAGGCATAAAATGGTTCGGCACAGACAAGAAGGGCCAAAAGGCCTGTTTCTGAGCAGTAATTTTCTATTGTTCTATGGTTCTATGTGGAAATTAATCAAAAGGATGATGTAGAATGATAATGCATCACTCTTTAGAATGTGGGAATAGACGTCTTTGTATGCCAGATAAACAAGTTAGTTATAAATTATTATTAACATGTGGAAACTGAGGAGAGATGATCACGCCATGCAACATTAAGTTCTGCTGTTAAGTGCTGCAAATAATGAAATTAATTCTGGAAATGCCAAAGTTTCTCAGAAACAGAAAAACACGGAATTGTTACTTTTTACAAAGGAGACCATTCAGCACAATGTGTTTGTATAGGCACTGCACATGAACATTATGACTTTGTGGCATGATGTTGGCTTTTTGCCTTCACCTCTGCCTACATATATTTAAACAATCATCTATTTCCATCTTGGATGTTGTAACTTAGCTGAAGAACACAGATCCGTAGTACCTCCTAATCCAAATTCCTGAATCAAGCTTTTTATTTATAATCCACTTGACATTGCAAATGTAAGTAAAAATCTATCGAGAACCTTTGACCTTTCCCATCAATCCTTCCAACAAATGGGTACCTAATGAACATTTTTGTGCTTAATTAAATCACACATACACACGCATCCAACACACAGGCACATGACACACCACAAAACACACATACAAAATGCCCAAACACCACCCATCACACAGACCACACACATACGCAACACACAACACAAACATACATTGATCACACATATCCTACACACATACACAGGGACACAAATTACACGCATCACAAACACAAATATAAAACATACACTCCACACGATAAACAACATGGATAGAAAAAGCACACACAGGCAGACATACACAGAGGATACACGAAACATTACACATAATTCATAAAGCACACACAAAGTTCTCAAAAACCTCACACGAAACAAACACACTGAACAAAAATACACACAACACAAGACCAAAGCAAGCAACACACAGCACACACAACACAAACAGAGAAAACACAGACATTAGTCAAACATCACACACCAATACACCGCCCAGAATGAACAAACATGCACTCATACACACAAACACACACACAAACAGCCCCATATCTTCTTTAAACAATGCCAAATTCCGCACTAATACTAAAACAATCATCACTGTTACTGCCATTCACAAGACAGGGCACTGGTTTTTACAGATATCTCATATCAGACACAGCAGAGGAAACATGCGCTGTATTAAGTGGCATGTTTCCGGTAAATTTGCAGAATCGACGCGGTATGGGGTAGGGAATGCTTTATGACAAATCTCAATAATGTAGTAAAATAAGCATGGGCTTACCCGAACCCCTGTAGTCGTCACGGACAGTTCTTGAATGTTTCATTTTAATTTCTCACACAGTCGCACTCGAACCCAACAACCAATCCCGAAATCAACATACCCGCTCCTGCCGCTTGCGAAATCCGTGTCCTTAAACCAGACATTCATTTCCGAAACCCATCCTCACCCAATGCATGTTCCTTTTACTGCATGCCTCAATATTCCGGATGTGTTAAGGACACCATGAACTCACGTTTACAGTTGCTGCTGTTCACAGTCACAAATGCAGTGAATAGGCGACTGGCAGCAACGTTTCAAAAAGGTAACAGGCCCAGGTGCTCGCAGATGGAAATTAGAAATGTTGGTAATGCATGCTGATGATTGGTCAGAAATATTCGCGCGTCGTCAGTTAGTGATGCAGTGAGCGTTGATGTTCAAAAAGCCTGGACAACATTGGTTAAGTTGAACATTAGGAAGTACAATTATTGCCACACAAGTGTTAGTCTATGACACTCTCCAGCAAGGGTGCATCTCAATCTGCCTTTGACATTTAGCAATCTAATCGTCGCTGACAACTCAACTTGGAATATTCTGCGGTTTACCATTCACCAGAAAGTTAGCTGCACGATCTACCGAAGTACAATAGCTAAAGGAGCAGTTCAGATGTTCCTGAAAGGAGTGGCCCACCGCCTGATCCCTGCCACCTGTCCACAAGCAACATGTTTATTCGACACACTAAACATCTCAATTAGGATTCACCCCCTCTGCCAATGATGCACTTTGCAATCAGAATTTATCACCTACTGCTTGCCAATTCCAAACCCACAAATAATAGCATCTCAAAGTAGAAGGACTGTGATTGCATGGAACACAGACATTGGTATGTTCTCTGAAAACTACGAAGTAGTATGTTAGCATTGGGACGAGGTACTCTGTGTTGCTGGTCTAATCCCCGCAGCTACAGAATTTAGAGTATTGTGGGAGTACGTACAACACAATTCACTGCAACAGTTGATGCAGGCAGCTTACCGCTCCCTTCTCAAGGACAATTCGGAATGAGAAACAGAAGGAGACTGAGGCAGTACCAGCCACACCCAGTTAATGAAGGAAAAAGCAACACAGCTCCACGGGAATCGTGTTCGGAATTACTGCCATCCATAGACTACTATGCACATGTTTTAATGCTGAAAGTGCCATCCTTCGTTAGTAAGTGATCAGGACACTCACTGCTGCTAATACCAGAGCTGAGAGTCGACCGACAGTCAACATCAAGGTTTATAACCAGATAACTTGGATGCTCACGCTTGGAAATTGAAAAAGGACGCTTCAAGATTATTCTGTCTAGATCATGATGAAGAAATTAGTTGTGAAATGAGCAGTGAATGCAATTTATTTTAATTGTCTGTTTATTATCCGACAGTCATTCTACAAACATGTATGCTCCACAACTTTACAGCCTTTACATATAATTAAAGGACTGACCTCTAAACTTTACCAGGCTTCTGTTACTCACTGACGGGTACAATGATCGAAAACCAGGCTAACCTCACACGTATCTCATTTTATCCAGTCAAAGAATGTAATCTAACATGTTCAAAAAATACCATGTGGATCATAGCAGTCATTCTATTTTTTTCATGGACTTCTGCCCAAGAAAATGCATAGATTGTAAAGTGCGAGTTGTCTCACAGATGGAGCGGGGCAGATTGGTGTAATGTTGATGACTTGGGAGCGGTGGTTAAAACCAGGGAGTGGGAAGAGGGAGGAACAGCGGACACTGGACGTGTAAACGGCATGGGGGAAAGACCAAACACAGCAGCGTTCTACCCGCCCCTGCTCCCCATCTGAGATCTCAGCGTGCTCTTTTTGAGACGTTCCATGCGAGAACAAATTTAGTAAGAAGTCTCACAACACCAGGTTAAAGTCCAACAGGTTTATTTGGTAGCAAATACCATAAGCTTTCGGAGCTTATGCCTGTTTATGTCTGAGCTCTGTAAGCTTTCGGAGCTTACAGAGACCACTCCATCCGAAAGCTTATGGTATTTGCTACCAAATAAACCTGTTGGACTTTAACCTGGTGTTGTGAGACTTCTTACTGTGCTTACCCCAGTCCAACGCCGGCATCTCCACATCAGAACAAATTTAGCCAGTAACGCACCTCAGTTGGGGAAAAGGCAACTGTCTATCTAAGGCATTGCCCTCCCAACTTTAAACTAGGAGGGATGTGGTGGGCACCTTGTTTTAGCATTCGATGCAGATTTGATTCAGTAGTTCCTTCATGGGGTGTTAATGTCTCGTTCCCACAAATAAGTTTGACTTGTTTCAGATAATAATGATTCTGTCTGCAACTTTGGAGCTAGTTACAATATAATTGCAAGGCACAGATGCAATTAGTTTACAGGATTGTGACATGGACATTACTGACGTTTACTAAAAGTTTGGCTTTTGACATTCCAGGACTTTCGTGGCCACCACTAAAGAGCACTATTTTTGCTGCAGAATCTGTTGAATTTTAACCCAAGCAGCAGTCGTAGTGTGACAGGGCGTGACACTCAGTTGCGTTGGTTGATGCTTTCAGATTACTATTTGTACAACATTCACACTATTCTTCTACCATACTATGGGATTTTCACAGTAACTACATTGCAGTTTTAATGTAAACCTACTTTGGCAGTAATAAATAAACTGTATTATCCCCATTCCAAGTCCATCTGCAGCCACAACGAGATGTTCTGAGCAGAAGCACCAGGCAGGCAGAATAGCCTTAAACGTGCTTTTAAACGTGTTACTTTTAAACTCCATCCTTACTGCCTACTGCACATTTGAGGCATTGACCATCATGCAATGCAATCGGTCAGGCAGGCATGCCACAGAAATCTCATAGATGTTTGATTGGTGAAATGACTATAATTCCTTTACCTGTGGGTCTTTGGTCACCATATATGCTTGGCTGCAAGTTATACTATTCTATTATACTATTCTAGTATATACTTAGAATATTCAGTCCTGACCACTAGCCAAGATTGATCTCTTTCACTGCAACCCCACCATACTGGCCCTGTCACCCTTCTCCATCTGATGCCTCGCAATGCCTGTTACTCGCAATGCAATTTAACAACTGTGAGCTGAAGTTCTCCTTCTCCAAACATTTACTCTAGATTCATTTCCCAAAAATGTACACATGTCCACAAAGGCCCACTTGCTGGATTTGCCATTCATCACATGTCTTATTGAGTCCACATAATCTTGTTTTATTTACTCAAAGCCTCTGGCTCTGATCTTCAGGTCGTCGTTGGCCTCTGGTATAGTACCAGAAGATTGGAGGTTAGCGAATGTTGTCCCATTGTTTAAGAAGGGGAACAGAGACTTCCCCGGGAATTATAGACCGGTGAGTCTCACTTCTGTTGTCGGCAAGATGTTGGAAAAAATTATAAGGGATAGGATTTATAGTTATTTGGAGAGTAATGAATTGATAGGTGATAGTCAGCATGGTTTTGTGGCAGGTAGGTCGTGCCTTACTAACCTTATTGAGTTTTTTGAGAAAGTGACCAAGGAGGTGGATGGGGGCAAGGCAGTGGACGTGGTATATATGGATTTTAGTAAGGCGTTTGATAAGGTTCACCATGGTAGGCTTCTGCAGAAAATGCAGATGTATGGGATTGGGGGTGATCTAGGAAATTGGATCAGGAATTGGCTAGCGGATAGGAAACAGAGGGTGGTGGTTGATAGTAAATATTCATCATGGAGTGCGGTTACAAGTGGTGTACCTCAGGGATCTGTTTTGGGGCCACTGCTGTTTGTAATATTTATTAATGATCTGGATGAGGGTATAGTTGGGTGGATTAGCAAATTTGCTGATGACACCAAAGTCGGTGGTGTGGTAGACAGTGAGGAAGGGTGTCGTAGTTTGCAGGAAGACTTAGACAGGTTGCAAAGTTGGGCCGAGAGGTGGCGGATGGAGTTTAATGCGGAGAAGTGTGAGGTAATTCACTTTGGTAGGAATAACAGATGTGTTGAGTATAGGGCTAACGGGAGGACTTTGAATAGTGTGGAGGAGCAGAGGGATCTAGGTGTATGTGTGCATAGATCCCTGAAAGTTGGGAATCAAGTAGATAAGGTTGTTAAGAAGGCATATGGTGTCTTGGCGTTTATTGGTAGGGGGATTGAATTTAGGAGTCGTAGCGTTATGTTGCAACTGTACACAACTCTGGTGCGGCCGCACTTGGAGTACTGTGTGCAGTTCTGGTCCCCACATTACAGGAAGGATGTGGAGGCTTTGGAGAGGGTGCAGAGGAGGTTTACCAGGATGTTGCCTGGTATGGAGGGGAGATCCTATGAGGAGAGGCTGAGGGATTTGGGATTGTTTTCGCTGGAAAGGCGGCGGCTAAGAGGGGATCTTATTGAAACATATAAGATGATTAGAGGTTTAGATAGGGTGGATAGTGATAGCCTTTTTCCTCTGATGGAGAAATCCAGCACGAGGGGGCATGGCTTTAAATTGAGGGGGGGTAGTTATAGAACCGATGTCAGGGGTAGGTTCTTTACCCAGAGGGTGGTGAGGGATTGGAATGCCCTGCCAGCATCAGTAGTAAATGCGCCTAGTTTGGGGGCGTTTAAGAGATCCGTAGATAGGTTCATGGACGAAAAGAAATTGGTTTAGGTTGGAGGGTCACAGTTTTTTTTTTAACTGGTCGGTGCAACATCGTGGGCCGAAGGGCCTGTTCTGCGCTGTAATGTTCTATGTTCTATGTTCTATGTTCAATGTTTTAATTATTAAAAACACACTGCTCTAGTCCTAGTTGCTGTTACTTGGCTGTAAAGTTTAACATTTTTCCTATTCTTAGTAAATACATTTATTGTTTATAAGTGCCAAATCTTAAAATCTTGCAAATTTATGATGTCTTTTCATTTCTGTTCTGGATGACTCGATTTCTAAATTTAATTTACATACATAATTTCTATTTATTGTATATTACTAATTGATAGTTTGTTGCTAACTAAGGGCTGTTATTACATGAGTAACTGTTCTCCATTTGCTGTGGACCTTGAGTCACAGACAAGTTAAGCCTGGTAAGACAGATGAATTTTAATTTCATCAGCTGCCGTTGGGGAATTCGAACGCAGTCCCTAGATTTTGCCCATGGTCTTTGGACTCCTAATCCAGTGACAATACCTTTGCACCACTGCCTCCGTTATTTACTTGATCCCACAATTACCTGAAATCCACCAATTACCTGACAGCTATACCTAAGATTATACAATATCCATGGTAATTAGTAAAAAAAAGGAACAATCACGAAACTGTAATTCATCGACTCAATTGACAACCGTTTTCAGATTTTTACAATATATGTTTCCTGAATCTAAGTGCTACTGTCTCAGGTGCTAGCTCTTCCTGATGCTTTACGCTCAAAAGGTGTGACAGGCTTTCGATAAAGCTGGCCCAAATACAATGTTTCCACTTAAGTGGACTTGAAATGCAGCCCATTATATGAAATTTGATGCCAAAAAAATGAGAAGAACTAACAGCGAATTTACGCAAGCAGTCAGTGATGAGAATATGGAATTCATAGGCACAAGGAAACGTCAGCGTGAACAAATATTATTGCAAAGTTAGGATATATAACTGACAGGCAGAAGTGAGTTTTGACTATGTGTATGACTTTGCACAGAGTTTGTCTGCATGAACATCTGTGTGTACATTTGTATTGATAATTTGTGTTTGTTTTACCAGTATATCTGCATGGCTGTGTTGCGGATGTTGCATACGTGAATATTCCTGATTCAGTGAGTTTATTTGTGTCAGTTTTTTTGCTGAGATGCCTGGTATGATTCAAAGAATTGCTGTCTCTGTATAGGAAACCCCATTGTAGAGCAGGCCTGGCACATTGTGCTTGCATCAGAGACTGCAGGAATGCAGGCCAAATTACGAGTCAGTTTGAATATTAAATATTGAAATCTGATCGTGGAAAGTAATTTACTTGCCTAGGAACTAAATTGTCTTACAATTGGTCTAAATGGATTCTTAAGCGCAACTTTCAACTGCTCCCTGAACTTAGTCTGAGTGACTGCATAAATGCACGTATTAGTGCAGCAACTCAGGAGTTGCAGCATGAATCCAATTTCGCGGATAAAATCTGGGAATCTTACAGACCTATACCCCAAATGATACAAACGATACCATATGTAATACACCATAAATGTTGCCCACAGCAGGATGAAATTGCCTGAGATAACAAAGAGCAAGATCATAGATTTCTTCCGGTTTTCCATCTCTGGATCTTTTCGAATCTCTTCATTGCTATGAACCCGAAGTCTTTTTCGGGCTCTGCTAGCCATTAAAATATGCCTGACTGTTACAGCATTGAACAGCAGAATCAGGGCAAATGGAACACCTGGGGTTAGAACATAATGGAGGAACTCAACTATTGCCCAGACTCGTGAAAACAATACATCCGTTGTTACAAAACAAAACCAGGGTGAATTCGAAAATTGATAGAAACCTGTAAACATAAAGTACCAAAAAATGTTCTTCAGAAGACTCAGTGCCACTGTTATTCCTAAAACCACAATTGGCATTTTCTCAGTGCAATATTTACTTCTCAACTTCTGACAGCAAATAGCCACAAGTCGATCAAAGGTGAACGTAACAGTAAACCAAACAGAACAGTCCGTTGCTGCATAAAGCAGTATCGCATGGATATTGCACACATGGATTGAAATAAGGAAGTTTGTTTGCCCCCGATAACGAATTGGAACCTGCCGCAGTATAATATCCACCACAACTACCAGTAGATCCGCTGCAGCCATGGCAACCAGATAATGGGTGACGCATTTGGACAGACCACACTTTCCCCGAGAAAGTATCATAATCGTCAATATGTTAACTGCAAAGAAAGGAAATGAGAAACAAATTGAAAATTGGACTTGAGGGAAATTCATCAAATGTACTGAGAACTTATTCAATTAGAAGACGGATGTCTATATCCATGGCATCATAGACATACATACCCCTGACGACATCACAATAGCTATTTTCTCTAGTTATAACACAAGCTCAAATCTGAATCCAGTTCTAATGCTCATTCCCTGCAGACCAGTAAGAGCTTTTTTCTCTCCAGTGACAATGACTTTCGAAATTATTCTTCATCTCTGCTTGCAACCCACATATTAGCAGGGAATACTGGGTCCTTGCTATTTGCAGTATTAAATATGCTCTTTCTTGCATAATGTTTTTCATATCATCTTAAATTTATTGCCTGTATTATTATTGCCATGCTCTCAGCTTTGGGTAGCATGTGTGAGTGAAACAGAGTAAGGATGTTCTGTAAGTGAGATATGTGAAACCACCGCTTTTTTTTACAATGGATCCTAGAACTATTTGCCGAGGAAGTTGGTGAAGTAGAGCAGAAAATGCAGAACTTGAATGAAATGGTAATGTGGCAAAGAAACTTACAGGACCAACACAACAACAACAAGCAGCAGGATGAGTACACCAGATAGTACAGTGTCGCGACTGGCCTGGAATTTCGTATGATCGTGGCTGATCCTGGAGTTGAATACCATTTACCGCACACTGCCAAATCATATTTTTTTATAGAGAGGCCAAAACAATCTGTCTATCTTAACCTTTACTGTCTTCACTAAAGGAGTACCCTCAGCCTTCTTGATTAGAGCATTCAAAAATTTCACAACACTTACAATAATGCAACCTCTATTCTTTGCAATCATGAACAATTGTCCTCTTATCCTAGGGTATTGTCCCAGTCGATTAGATTTCCCAACCCTCAGAAAGCAATCTCTGAGCGTCTACCTTATCAATCGGGTCATCATTCTATCTGTGAGAATGATATTGCCCCTGATTCTTCCAATATCCAGATAATATAAGCCTTTATTCTGAGAAGAACGACGTAATGCTAGGGATGATCAATTGAACTTTTGATGTACACCTCTGATTCAAGTGTATCCTTTCTAAAGGGATAAACAAGGATATGGGTTTCCTGGAGACTCTCAGCATGCAATAAATATTCCAAATGTCCTATTCTGTTGAATAATTACTCCGAATATTTTTCTTTTGTAACACTGACTGACTTGGAATCTCCTGAAATTCTGTTAGACTCTTTCTTGATTGAGGTAGAGAATCTGCTGGTGCTGCTTATAACTTCTCCTGTGAGATGCTCAACTGCCATGCATTGTCGTCCTGCCCTGCCCCAATATTGAAAATCCCCTCTCACTCGTTTGCAACTGGTATTGCAACATTCAGCATTCAAAGACAGTTTAAAGTTTATTTATTCGTCACAAGTCGGCTTACATTAACACTGTAATGAAGTAACTGTGAAAATACCCTAGTTGCCACACTCCGGCAGCTGTTCGATACACTGAGGGAGAATATAGCATGGCCAATTCACCTAACCCAGCACGTGTTTCGGACTTTGGAAGGAAACCGGAGCACCCGGAGGAAACCCATGCAGACACGAGGAGAACATGCAAACTTCTCACAGACAGTGAGCCAAGCCGGGAATTGAACCCGGGTCCTTGGCGCTGTGAGCAGCAGTGCTAACCACTGTACCATCGTGCCGCCCAAATAGGGCAACCCGCTTCTCGCTGTGCTCCATTTTGCTCTCCAGTACGATTTCAATCTGATCGATGGCTGATATGCTTACATTTTAGTTTCAATATCTGTGACTGATGTATCTTTTGTGATACTCATTGCTTTTGAATTTTGCAATAAATCTGTGATGAATTATTTATCACCAGCCCCCCTAAATCTGTGATGAATTATTTATCACCCGCCCCCTAACAGCACAACCATTATTTTCAGACAGTGGTGAAGTAACTACCTGTATCTCAGTTATTTATGCTCCCTTTTTTTCAAAGAGTGGGTTAAACCCTTTCTTATTGGACAATGTACCTACTCCAAAAATAGCGAATAATGAATCTTGTCTATCAATTTCATCACATCCATTGCATCTAACTTCTTCAGTTCCACCAATATTCTTCCAGAATAGTTTTCTTCAGTAATTGCTAATATCAGGTAAGTATTGATTATATTATTGGTCGGTACTTTTACGCGTATATAATATCTGTAGCCACTATCCTTGCCCACCCACCTCTTACTACCCACTTATTAATAGAATTCCAATAGATTATTCATGCTGTCCCTCTTTATCTTATGAGTGACTCTATTATCCTCTTTTTGCTTTTCAAGGCTTACTGTCCTTATGTCCCCCTTTAAATATTATTTGTACCGGACCATGATTGACATATCCAACTGAAATCAATCATAAACGCAATTCTTGACCTCACTTTTTGTTTACTCTATCTCCCATGACAGCTAACAATAATTTGCTCTGATTCATGTAATATTCGCTCTTGTTTTCCTCAGGATTGTTCCAAATTGGCTCTCAATGAGCATTTTAATCACCTTTCCGAGTTGGACTAACCCTATGCTGGCAAAGGCAGATCTCCTAAAAACGTCATAAATGTGCCTCCGTCCTCGGCTTAACTATTGTATTTCCCCAATCGATATATCAACGGATAGGGCTTGAGTATTTGCATTGCATGTTTTACAGACCTGATTCAGGGGTCAGACGTCTAAATCTAAAATATCATCTTTACATAACAGAAGAATAGTTATTGAAAGAAAACAAATACATTTCGTAACATTTTGTAGAATTAATAGCTATATTATTTGGAAAATCCGGCAGCAACCACAAAGATATGAGAGAAATTATAAAAAAATAATGCCTGCAGATATATATTACGCAATGAAGAAAAGTATGCGGAGACTTACCAACGACGCCAATAATTGCAATGAAGGGATAGTAAATCTTTTGTAGAACAAGAATTGCCATGAAGATCCTGTATGTTACAGGTAATTTGGCATAATTTGAAGAAAGAAAGTCAAACTCCCAGGAGAAACTTCTGTCCAAAGGATCAATCAATTCTATTGACGTCTGATTCCAACCAGTTGCTGTTACATTCCTATTAGTGGTATTCGGATTCCAACTCATCATGGCAGCTGATCAAGTTACAGTTCTCCGATTCATATGTGTTGTCCCTCTCTCTCTCCCAACTCTTTCTCTCTATCCACGTCTTTCACCCTCTGTCAGTCAGTTTCTCGTATCTAATGACTGTTCCAGTCGTAGCTCATTCTTACACTGATCTGGTGGAATAGCACGTTCCACGAACCTACATTAATAGAGGAGGGAAACCCCCAAGTGACACAATTAGCATTCATGAGGCATGGTATTATGTTCAGTCACTAAACAAACAGGTTATGTTAACTCTGTTCTGTCCAGCATTTTAGAGTGGAATATTTGCACGGCCCCATATACTGTGAAAGGATCACAAATATAAGGAATAATGTAGAAATCACAGGGACGATATGCAATCTTCCAACTGTTCTGTGGTATGGAATTGTTGCGAAATAATTGACTAGTTCCAACTGGTTTCTCTTGGAACGAAAGTAGGAACATTAAAAGTAGGGAAGATGTTGGGTTATTGATAATGTCAGTGATTAGTGAGCCGGAGGATCAGTGTAATGTTCAGGGCACACAGGGTGAAATCCCATGATGGCTGTTGATGGAATTTAAATTCCATTATCAACTACGGAAGTGAAAATCATTCTAGTTAGTCGTGGGGTTGAACATATTGTTGAAAGCCGCTAAGCCATATGATCCTCTCGTACCCTTCAGAAGAGGAAACCTGCTGTCATTAGTTACTCTAACCTACATGTGACTTCTAACTCACATTACATGCTTGTTTCTGAAATGCGCTCCGAAAATGGTCTAGTAAGCCACTTTCTTGTATCAAAATGCCACAAAGCCAGTTCTAGTTTCACCCGCCAGTGGAAACAACTTCGTTGCTTCTATCTTTTCTATTCCCTTCATAATCTTATATGTTTTTATAAGATCTCCCCTCATTCTTCTGAATTCCAATGAGTATAGCCCCAGTCTACTCAGTCTCTCCTTATAAGCCAACCCTCTCAACCCCAGAATCAACCTAGTGAATCTCCTCTGCACCCCCTCCAGCGTCAGCATATCTTTTCTCAAGTATGGAGACCAAAACTGTACACAGTACTCCAAGTGTGGCCTCACCAGCGCCTTATACAACTGTAATATAACCTCGTTGTTTTTAAACTCTATCCCTCTAGCAATGAAGGACAAAATTCCATTTGCCTTCTTAATTACCTGCTTGCACCTGCAAACCAACTCCTTCTGATTCTAGCACAAGGACACCCAGGTCCCTCTGCACAGCAGCATGCTGCAATTTTTTACCATTTAAATAATAGTCCATTTTGCTGTTATTCCTACCAAAATGGATGACCTCACATTTACCAACATTGTACTCCATCTGCCAGACCCTTGCCCACTCACTTAGACTACCTGTATCCCTTTGCAGAATTTCAGCGTCCTCTGCACACTTTGCTCTGCCACTCATCAAAGTGTCATCTGCAAATTTGGACACATTACACTTGGTCCCCAACTCCAAATCATCTCTGTAAATCGTAAACAATTGCAGTCCCAACACTGATCCCTGAGGCACACCACTAGTCACTGATTGCCAACCAGAAAAACACCCATTTACCCCCACTCTTTGCTTTCTGTTAGTTAACCATCCTCTATTCATGCTAATACATTACCCGTAACACCGTGTACCTTTATCTTATGTAGCAGTCTTTGGTGCGACACCTTGTCAAATGCCTTCTGGAAATCCAGATACACCACATTCCACCAACAAGGCAGAGTCACAAGAGTTGGTGTCATAGTTGGAAAAACAAATAACAATGACAGGGCCTTTGTATTTGTGATTCATGACAGTAAAACCCATGAAGTATCATTGCATAAAGTAAACAAAACAAGGAATTTCCTGCTGGGTAACACTCCATCTCCTCACCACAGCGGATGAGTCAGTACTGTGACATTTCGACAGCACCTTTAAGAATCTCTGAGGCTGGAAGGGGCGCACCATGTTCTTGGGGTGCAAAGGGTGGCTAGGTAGGACTACTATAGAACAAGATGCCATGGCCTAGATTATACAGCTTAGAGCTCGGCCTGCCAGTGGTGAGGAAATCAGAAAGAAGAAAACAGATTACTTGAACTCTGTCTCACCGATCAAGGTATCGTTAATACAATTGTCCATGACAATATAGGAAGGAGTGTCCACCACAGAATCCTTGCAAAAAGAACTCTACCGTTCCCATCAACCACATTTCAATTACAAGCACAGGAGAAGTATGCATAAATAAAACAGGTTCAAACCTGGTGAAGCGAAAAATATGTCCACTGCAATTAACCAGCATGCAGTAGACAAAGCTAAGCGATCGAACCAGCAACATATCCAGGGTATGATCTGTAGTCCTGCCACGACCAGTCGCTGCTGATGAGGGGGGAAAGACAACGTACTGGGGAGCAGAACCCAGCTATTTCGCTATGCCTAGAGAAGACAAACAACCCTGCCAAAGACGTGGCCGGAACACTTGTAACCATCTTCAACCAATAAACCGATGTGGATATAATATCTCGGCTTCCTCCTGAGATCTCCAGCAGAAGGCAATTCTGTTCACCTAATGTGATATCAGGGAATGGTTGAACGCAACGCGCATTCTTAATTCTATAGGCCCTGGCAGAGGTCCTGTGATAGTATGGTTGATTATTGCAACGGAACGTCCTCGTCCAAAGATCCCAGTCCAAAGATCCCGGTGCACATACATACCAGCAGCAATCCACTGATGTTGGAATTCGTCCAATTAAATAAGTATGCCCTGTGAACAAAAATCAATGCAAATTAAATCCGGCTATATAACGCCCCATCAGTATACGTTCCACCATCGTTCTTGCGCGATGCAAGAAGCATCGCAGAATGTTTTTTTTTAAACTGATCACTGGAGCTCAACTTGCGTTCTGACAGAGCCAGCCAGCTGTGGCATTATTACAACCTTAAGCCAAACCATAACAAAAAATCGGAGCGTCCGACTTTAAATTGTATTGAATTTCTGTGACATCAAGATAGCGATTGATCGAATGTACCATGAAACAGCCCTAGAAAAAGAAACTTGAATCAATGGGAAACGTGAGGGGGCTTATACACAGACAATTCATGAATGGCGATGGTTGTTGTTATTGGAGGTCAACATCTCAGTTTGATGTGTCAGCGGGTGCTGGGGAGCTAATAGCTGAATGCTCTTTGCGGTGGCCGGACTGCAGATTTATTTCTGATACTCCGGCTGTGCCAACACTTACCTCTGTCTATTCCATGCACTCTAGGATGTTTGGCA
The DNA here is from genome assembly GCF_964213995.1 of Mustelus asterias. Lineage (NCBI taxonomy): Eukaryota > Metazoa > Chordata > Chondrichthyes > Carcharhiniformes > Triakidae > Mustelus > Mustelus asterias. The sequence goes on from NC_135808.1 coordinate 43,615,471, forward strand.
TGCATGTTGTCATATAGTACTGCAACACCAGGTTGGCACTTCACTGTTATGCACACATGTCATCGGCAGCACGTGTTGCACTCTTCCCTGACCACATTTCATCCACTTCATTGATCGCATTGGTAGAATAGGGAATGTTTAGAGTCATAGAGGTTTACAGCGTGGAAACAGGCCCTTTAGTCCAACTTGTCCATGCCGCCCAGTTTTTAACCATTAAGCTAGTCCTAATTGCCCACATTTGGCTCATGTCCCTCTCTACCAATCTTACCGATATAACTGTCAAAATGCTTTTTAACAGACAAAATTGTACCCGCCTCTATCATCTCTGGCAGCTTCTTCCAGACACTCCACCGTGTGAGAGAGAAAATTGCCCCTCTGGACCCTGTTGTATCTCTCCCCCTCACCTTAAACCTCACCTCTAGTTTTAGACTTCCCTGATGTTGACTATCTACCTTATCTATTCCCCTCGTTATCTTATAGACCTCTATAAGGTCACCCCTAAGCCTCCTACGCTGCAGGGAAAAAAGTCACGGTCTATCCAGCCTTTCCTTATAAATCAAATCATCAAGTCCCGGTCGCATCCGAGTAAATCTTTTCTGCACTCTTTCTCGTTTTATAATATCCTTTCTATAATAGTGTGACCAGAACTGTATATAGTATTCTAAGTGTGGCCTTACCAATTCTTTTACAACTTCAACAAGACGTCCCAACTCCTGTATTCAATGGTTCTTTCATCCCAACCATTGGTGTTTATTGTGAATAGCTGGGGCCCAAGCACTGATCCCTGTGGGACCCCACTAGTCACTGACTGCCACTCAGAAAAAGACTCATTTATTCCTATTCTATTTCCTGTCAGCTAACCAATTCTCAATCTATGCCAATATATTACCCCCAGTTCCATGTGCTTTAATTTTGCACACTAACCTCTTAGGTGGGACTGTAGTGGGCCATAGTTTTACATACGGCATTGCTAATAAAATCTGCTCACTTTAGTAGACTCGTGGGCTACCCCATGTGGAATGACGATAGTGCCATAACATTAGAAGTAAAGTGTGGCGATTCTTCTGGGGAAAAAATAGTCTTGTTTTCAAGCCTACCCATGGTGGAATTGGCAAATGCATGTGCCACACGTAGATTATTGAGAATGAACTCAGCTAACCTTTTTGATCTGGTTGGAAGTGTGAAAAGGATAATTAATGCTCCAATTATTACGGACAGGGGATAGGACTATTTAAACTGCCCTGATTTCTCTCTTGCTTCCCATCCAAGAGCACAACGTTGTTTCTTTGTTTTTCCCTTTCGACCTCTTTTAACTGGTATTGCATTCCTCCCGCATGCAAAGGTGGAGTGTTCTTATTCTCTATGAAGTACTTGCACACCAAATCGTGGTGAGATATTTTGACAACAAAGCGTCCTTTTTGTCCTCTCGCAATAAATGGCAGATAAGGAAAAAGGGAGAGGGTTCTGGGCACAAAGACAGTAGAATGCAAGCTGTGGATTTATTGGATTGCAGAGGCAGAACCAGAAGAACATAAGAACATAAGGGCGGCACGGTAGCACAGTGGTTAGCACTGCTGCTTCACAGCTCCAGGGTCCTGGGTTCGATTCCCGGCTCGGGTCACTGTCTGTGTGGAGTTTGCACATTCTCCTCGTGTCTGCGTGGGTTTCCTCCGGGTGCTCCGGTTTCCTCCCACAGTCCAAAGATGTGCGGGTTAGGTTGATTGGCCAGGTTTTAAAAAATTGTCCCTGAGAGTCCTGGGATGCATAGGTTAGAGGGATTAGCGGGTAAATACGTGGGGGTAGGGCCTGGGTGGGATTGTGGTCGGTGCAGACTCGATGGGCCGAATGGCCTCCTTCTGCACTGTAGGGTTTCTATGATTCTATAAGAAATAGCAGCAGGAGTAGGCCATCTAGCCCCTTGAGCCTGCCCCGCCATTCAATAAGATCATGGCTGATCTGAAGTGGATCAGTTCCATTTACCCGCCTGATCCCTATAACCCTTAATTCCCTTACCGATCAGGAATCCATCTATCTGTGATTTAAACATATTCAACGAGGTAGCCTCCACCACTTCAGTGGGCAGAGAATTCCAGAGATTCACCACCCTCTGAGAGAAGAAGTTCCTCCTCAACTCTGTCCTAAACTGACCCCCCTTTATTTTGAGGCTGTGCCCTCTAGTTCTAGTTTCCTTTCTAAGTGGAAAGAATCTCTCCACCTCTACCCTATCCAGCCCCTTCATTATCTTATAGGTCTCATAGAATCATAGAAATCATAGAAACCCTACAGTGCAGAAGGAGGCCATTCGGCCCATCGAGTCTGCACCGACCACAATCCCACCCAGGCCCTACCCCCACATATTTACCCGCTAATCCCACTAACCTACGCATCTCAGGACTCTAAGGGGCAATTTTTAACCTGGCCAATCAACCTAACCCGCACATCTTTGGACTGTGGGAGGAAACCGGAGCACCCGGAGGAAACCCACGCAGACACGAGGAGAATGTGCAAACTCCACACAGACAGTGACCCGAGCCGGGAATCGAACCCGGGACCCTGGAGCTGTGAAGCAGCAGTGCTAACCACTGTGCTACCGTGCCGCCTCTATAAGATCCCCCCTCAGCCTTCTAAATTCCAACGAGTACAAACCCGATCTGCTCAGTCTCTCCTCATAATCAACACCCCTCATAGAACCATAGAACCATAGGAAATTACAGCTCAGAAACAGGCCTTTTGGCCCTTCTTGTCTGTGCCGAACCATTTTTTGCCTAGTCCCACTGACCTGCACTTGGACCATATCCCTCCACACCCCTCTCATCCATGAACCCGTCCAAGTTTTTCTTAAATGTTAAATTTACCACTTTATCCGGCAGCTCATTCCACACTCCCACCACTCTCTGTGTGAAGAAGTCCCCCCTAATATTCCCTTTAAACTTTTCTCCTTTCACCCTTAACCCATGCCCTCTGGTTTTTTTCCCCCCTAGCCTCAGCGGAAAAAGCCTGCTTGCATTCACTCTATCTATACCCATCAAAATCTTATACACCTCTATCAAATCTCCCCTCAATCTTCTACGCTCCAGGGAATAAAGTCCCAACCTATTCAATCTCTATTCATCTCCGGTATCAACCTGGTGAACCTTCTCTGCACTCCCTCCAAGGCCAATATATCCTTCCGCAAATAAGGGGACCAATACTGCACACAGTATTTCAGTTGCGGCCTCTCTAATGCCCTGTACAGATGCAGCAAGACATCTCTGCTTTTATATTCTATCCCCCTTGCGATATAGGCCAACATCCCATTTGCCTTCTTGATCACCTGTTGCACCTGCAGACTGGGTTTTTGCGTATCATGCACAAGAACCCCCAGGTCCCTTTGCACATTAGCATGTTGTAATTTCTTTCCATTTAGATAATATTTCTTTCCATTTAGATAATGGAAGTCTGCTGAAATATTTTTTGGAAAGGTTTCTTGATTGATACAGGGTGAGCCGTCTTTCCCAAAATGAGACTTCCACTGTCGGAGAAGATGCATAGTGCTGCGTTAGGCTTGGGGGCACGAGTTCCAATGTCCAGTAGTTTGAGTTTTGATCAGAGCTGGAGTTATTTCTGCTGCCACCTGCTTCATGGTAGACAACACAGTCTGTTTACCCCAAAGACTTGTTCTCATCCGAGGTTAAGCAATGCTGGCTATAAGATCCAAAGACTATTTAATTAATGAAGTTTAGACAGCCCATCTCTCCCTCATGTGATTCTGGTTTCAGGTTATTAAACAAAATTTCCTTGTTGAATCCATCGCCACAATTGTCATAATGCTCTCAAGGAAGCCTCAGGACATGTGAGGTCGAAAAGTGAATGGAGCAAGTTGGAATTGTCATGGAAATAGTAATTTAAAATTTAATGTTATTTAAAATTATTGGTCATTTAGACCACCACATTTCGTGTGCTTAACAATATCGAAATTTTAAAATATCGAATGTACAGCTGAACTGCTCTCAACACCCCCTATTTGGAAAGATGATGCTGTACATGTTAGAAAGGCCCGCAGTTTCCCTTTGCCTAGGAGGACAATTGATCAAATTTCAGGTTGCTAATGCAGAGATCACAATAAACAAAAACACATCTAACTGCTATCGTCCAACGGGGGCATTAAAAAAAAACAAATAACCATTTATTAATATGCAACTTTGTCCCATTCCTTGGCGTTAGCAGGATAAAGATGATTGCAAGTTTCTGGCAGTAAGTTAGATACATTTGGTAAACTCAGCAAAAGTCACTGTTAGGACGCTATGATCTGCTGTATGATTCATGGCATCCTAAATACGTAATGTTGTTTTTTGATCAATTAAGCAGTTATTAATATTAGAGGAAGCCCCAGTGAGATAGTCGTTTGTGGATTAATGTTATTCACATTCATGCCATTCTACTGAACAAGCTCATTTAAAGAATCATGTTTATTCCAAATGTCGTACCTATTATAACATATAAGGTAGCTAAATGGATACAAAATTGGCTTGATGAAAGAGAGTGGTTGTAGAGGGTTATTTTTCAAACTGGAGGCCTGTGACCAGCAGTGTGCCTCAAGGATCGGCGCTGGGTCCACTGTTATTTGTCATTTATATTAATGATTTGGATGAGAATATAGGAGGCATGGTTAGTAAGTTTGCAGATGACACCAAGATTTGTGGCATTGTGGACAGTGAAGAAAATTATCTTGGATTGCAACAGGATCTTGGTCAATTGGGCCAGTGGGCTGACGAATGGCAGATGGAGTTTAATTTAGATAAATACAAGGTGATGCATTTTGGTAGATTGAACCAGGACAGGACTTACTCAGTTAATGGTAGGGTATTCGGGAGAGTTACAGAACAAAGAGATCTAGGGGTACATGTTCATAGCTCCTTGAAAGTGGAGTCACAGGTGGATAGAGTGATGAAGAAGGCATTCAGCATGCTTGGTTTCATCAGTCAGAACATTGAATACAGGAGTTGGGACGTCTTGTTGAAGTTGTGAAAGACATTGGTCAGGCCACACTTGGAATACTGTGTACAGTTCTGGTCACCCTATTATAGAAAGGATATTATTAAACTAGAAAGAGTGCAGGAAAGATTTATTAGGATGCTACCGGGACTTGATGGTTTGAGTTATAAGGAGAGGCTGGATAGACTGGGACTTTTTTCTCTGGAGCGTAGGAGGCTGAGGGGCAATCTTATAGAGATCTATAAAATAATGAGTGGGATAGATCAGCGACATAGTCGATATCGTTTCCCAAAGGTAGGGGAATTTAAAACTAGAGGGCATAGGTTTATAGAACATAGAACATAGAACAGTACAGCACAGAACAGGCCCTTCAGCCCACGATGTTGTGCCGAGCTTTGTCTGATACCCAAATCAAGCTATTTCCTCCCTATCATCCCGAAGTACTCCACGTGCCTATCCAATAGCTTCTTAAATGTTCCTAAAGTTTCTGACTCCACTATCCCTGCAGGCAGTCCATTCCACACCCCAACCACTCTCTGAGTAAAAAACCTACCTCGGACATCCTTCCTATATCTCCCACCATGAACCCTATAGTTTTGCCCCCTAGTTACCACTCCATTCACCCGAGGAAATAGTCTTTGAATGTTCACTCTATCTATCCCCCTCATCATCTTATAAACCTCTATCAAGTCTCCTCTCAACCTCCTCCGCTCCAAAGAGAAAAGCCCAAGTTCCCTCAACCTTTCCTCATAAGACCTACCCTCCAAACCAGGCAGCATCCTGGTAAATCTTAAATTTAAGGTGAGAGGGGAGTGATACAAAAGGTTCCAGAGGGACAATTTGTTCACAGAGAGAGTGGTGAGTGTCTGGAACAAGCTGCCAGAGGTAGTAGTCGAGGCGGCTACAATTTTGTCTTTTAAAAAGCGTTTAGACAGCTACATAGGTGAGATGGAAATAGAGGAATATGGGCCAATTGCGGCGTTTAAAAAAAAGGGTGGCATGGACAAATTGAGCCAAAGGGCCTGTTTCTATGCTTTAAACCTCTATATTGTTTAAATCACATGCAAATCGAACCTATTTTTATATTGCTTATTTTACAATTACCCTTGGCTATAGTCTGCATACACAACAAAGATATCAGGGTAGAAAATGGTGAGCCAAATAAACAGTGTCATTTATTGTATATTGAAATATGCTTGAATGTACAGTCGAATAAGCAATAGAAAAGATGTCCTTAATAGTTCAGGCAGTTTCTGAAGAAGGAAATAGAATTACAGTTCAAGTCGATAATCATTCTTCGGAAATTATTACCCAAGCATTTGCATTGATCTTCATAAACAGCTCCAGTAAAAAGAATCTGAATTTTGACTTGGTTGACCATTTACTGTAGAACCCGTATTGCGTTAGTCTTAGAAATCAGCGCCAGAGTTGAGTTGGAAGAAGAATCCCTGCACTTAGGATTGTTTATATTGTTTATATTAACTGTTTTGTTTGAATGGATGGGTAGATTGGGAATCAACACCGCTGAAGATAAAATATAAGCATTCAATTATTTGAAAGGTCATCATTCTGAAACGTGAATGATGTTTCTCTTCTCAGATGTAGCCTTTCTGAATTTTTCCTGCAGTTGTTCCTTTTATTTCTGATTTCCAAATCTGCAATGTTGACCATATGTCATTCAATGTTCTAGCAAAGAACATGGTCATCATGTACGTATCTATTTTCATCCAATTTGCAGCATCTGGCCCAAAGCCTTAAATGCTAAGGCATTTCATGTGCTCACCTAAATACTTCTGAAATGTTGTGAAGTTAGAACAAAAAAAAGAACAAAGAAAATTACAGCACAGGAACAGGCCCTTTGGCCCTCCAAGCCTGCACCGACCATGCTGCCCAACTCAACTAAAACCCCCTGCCCTTCCGGGGAGCATATCATTCCATTCCCATCCTATTCATGTATTTGTCAAGATGCCCCTTAAAAGTCACTATTGTGTCCGCTTCCACTACCTTCCCCAGCAGCGAGTTCCAGGCACCCACCACCCTCTGTGTAAAAAATCTGCCTCGTACATCTCCTTTAAACCTTGCCCCTCGCACTTTAAACCTATGCCCCCTAGTAATTGACTCTTTTATCCTGGGAAAAAGCTTCTCACTATCCATTCTGTCCATGCCTCTCATAATCTTGTAGACTTCTATCCGGTCGCCCCCTCAATCTCCATCGTTCCAGTGAGAACAAACCAAGTTTCTGCAACCTCTCCTCATAGCTAGTGCCCAGGCAACATCCTGGTAAATCTTTTCCGTACCCTCTCCAAAGCCTCCACATCCTTCTGGTAGTGTGGTGACCAGAATTGAACACTATATTCCAAGTGCGGCCTCACTAAGGTTCGATAAAGCTGCAACATGATTTAACAATTTTTAAACTCAATGCCCCAGATGATGAAAGCAAGCATGCCGTATGCCTTCTTGACTACCTTCTCCATCTGCATTGCCACTTTCAGTGACCTGTGTACCTGTACACACAGATCCCTCTGCCTATCAATACTCTTTAGGGTTCTGCCATTTACTGCATATTTCCTATTTGTATTAGACCTTCCAAAATGCATTACCTCACATTTGTCTGGATTAAACTCCATCTGACATCTCTCCACCCAAGTCTCGAACCGATCTATATCCTACTGTATCCTCTGATGGTCCACATCACTATCCGCAACTCCACCAACCTTTGTGTCATCTGCAAACTTACTAATCAGACCAGTTACATTTTCCTCCAAATCATTTATATATATTACAAATAGCAAAGATCCCAGCACTGATCCCTGAGGAACGCCACTTGTCACAGCCCTCCATTCAGAAATGAACCCTTCCATTGCTACCCTCCATTTTCTATGACCTAGCCATTCTGTATCCACCTTGCCAGTTCACCTCTGATCCCATGCAACTTCACCTTCTGCACCAGTCTGCCATGACGGACGTTGTCAAAGGCCTTACTGAAATCCATGTCGACAACATCCACTGCCCTACCATTATCAACCATCTTCGTCACTTCCTCGAAAAACTCGATCAAGTTAGTGAGGGATCCCCTTCACAAAACCATGTTGCCTCTCGCTAATACGTCCACTTATTCCCAAGTGGGAATAAATCCTGTCTCGAAGAAACCTCTCCAATAATTTCCCTACTACTGATGTAAGGCTCACCGGCCTGTAATTACCTGGATTATTCTTGCTACCCTTCTTAAACAAAAGAACAACATTGGCTATTCTCCAATCTTCTGGGACCTCCCCTGTAGCCACTAAGGATACAAAGATTTCACTCAAGGCCCCAGCAATTTCCCCCCTCGCCTCTCTCAGTATTCTGGGGTATATCCCATCAGGCCCTGGGGACTTGTCTACCTTAATCTTTCTTAAGAACCCCAATACCTTCTCCTTTTTGATCTCAACATGACTCAAACTATCTACACACTCTTTCCCAGACTCATGATGTCCAAAGATGTGCGGGTTAGGTTGATTGGCCAGGTTAAAAATTGCCCCTTAGACTCCTGAGATGCGTAGGTTAGAGGGATTAGCGGGTAAAATATGTGGGGGTAGGGCCTGGGTGGGATTGTGGTCGGTGCAGACTCGATGGGCCGAATGGCCTCCTTCTGCACTGTAGGGATTCTATGATTCTATGATTCATCATCCACCAAGTCTTTCTCTTTGGTGAATACTGATGCAAAGTACTCATTTAATACCTCACCCATTTCCTCTGGCTCCACGCATTGATTCCCTCCCTTGTCCTTGAGTGGGCCAACCCTCTCCCTGGCTACCCTCTTGCTCTTTATATATGTATAAAAGGCCTTGGGATTTTCCTTAATCCTGCCTGGCCACTGCTTTTTCATGACCCCTCTTAGCCTTCTTTAATCCTTGCCTCAGTTTCTTTCTGCTTTCCTTGTATTCCACTTGTTCCCGCCTCTCCCATCTTTTTCAAGCAATAAGGTCCAGATTTCCACCAATCTTTCACATCTCCTATTAACTTCTTGTCTCTTAACATAAATCTTTGTGAATTGTATTATTAACAGTTACCTTGCTATACTGTGCGAAATGCATCATTTGCATTAGCCCTTGTGTTAGACTGTGAAAACTGAATGATTGAGCTTGTTCTTACCTCGTATTAAGTTGATCTTTCTCTATCCTCTAGCTATGACTGTAACACTACATTCTGCACTCTCTCGTTTCCTTCTCTATGCTTTGCCTGTATAGCGCACAAGAAAGAGTACTTTTCACTGTATGTTAATATATGTGACAATAATAAATCAAATCAAATCAAATGTTCAGGAGAAAATTTATGAATAATATTTCCATCAATAAATATGGGGATATTGCAAAAAATTGCAGAAGAGGTAGATGGCCAATTGAGATCAGACTGCACAGTGGAACAGTCACAACTTGCCAAATATCCTATGCCTGCTCATACTTTGCATTTTCACATGCTCCTCTCACTGGCAAATGCTTGACATTTGTCAGGGGTATTTCTCTAGAAGCACGCTAGAGGGAGACCTGAAAATCGCAAATCAGTTAGTCTAAGAGATATTATTGGTGAATTCCTGAGGTCTTTCTTAAATTTCGGTGATTGAACAGCTTTAGCATTGTCTTGTGACCAGAGCAAAACATCATGGGTTTGCAAAGTGTCACTTTTGTGTTAAGAATTTGATAGCTACTGATTTTAAATCACTAAATTGTGCAATATCAATAGATTACACATAAATTGAAATTTATAAAGCATTTCAAATATCAACGATGAAGCACAGCCATCATGTTGTGGAATTCAGAATCATAGAATCATTGAATACTTACAGTGCAAAAGGAGGCCATTTGGCCCATCGAGCCTGCACCGACAATAATCCCACTCAAGTCCTATCCCCATAACCCCACATATTTGCCCTACTAATCCCCCTGACACTAACGGGTAATTTAGAATGGCTAATCAACATAACCCGTACATTTTTGGACTGTGGGAGGAAATCAGAGCGCCCGGAAGAAACCCACACAGACACGGGCAGAATGTGCAAAGTCCACACAGACAGTCACCCAATCTGGGCATTGAACCCTGGCACTGTGAGGCAGCAGTGCTAACCATTGTGCCACCATGCTGTGCCTGAAAGATATTTTTTTAAACTTGATTGGGAAATTGGCTGAGAAGAAGAATATAGCCTTGATAATCAGGCAGGACAATCATGGCTGAACATATCGGCGTGCACCTGCTCCCAAATGTCTCAATGACTTTGAAGGTAGAACATAAAATCGTACTTTCAAAGCCAGATATTCAATTTTTAAAGACAAACAAAAGGTACAGTACTATACAGTGTAGATTGAAGTATGACATTAACTATCAGTATTGATAAGGTAAGTGAAACAGGGGAACACATCTGTCATTGAAAAAAAGTGAAAAATCACTGAGATCAGTTTTTAAAATTATAGCGCATTGTGATTGCAAAATGGTGGAATCTGAGGTATGCGGCAACCCAATTGTCACCAACAGAGATAATTAAAATATTGCAATAATGGGCTGAGTGGGCAAATACTAGGCAAATGCAATTTAATGTGAATAAATGTGAGGTCATCCACTTTGGTGGCAAAAATAGGAAGGAAGATTATTATCTGAATGGTGGCAGTTAAGGAAAAGGGGAAGTGCAACGTGACCTGGGTGCCATGGCGTAAAAGTCGCTGAGGGTTGGCGTGCAGGCACAGCAGGTTGTGAGGAAAGCTAATTGTATGCTGGTCTTCATAGCAAGAGGATTTGAGTATTGGAGTAAGAATGCCGTGACGCAGGTGTACAGGGCCTTGTTGAGGCCACACCTTGAGTATTGTGTGCAGTTTTGGTCTCCTAGTCTGAGCAAGGACATTCTTGCTATTGAGGGAGTCAAGCAAAGGTTCACCAGGCTGATTCCTGGAATGGGTGGACTGACGTATGAAGAGAGACTGGATCGACTGAGTTTGTACTTTCTGGAAATCATTCTATGATTTCTATGGAATTTAGAGGACGAAGAGGGGACTTCATAGGAACATATAAAATCCTGATGGTACTGGCAAGCTAGATGTGGGAAGAATGTTCCTGATGTTGGGGAAGTGCAAAAGTAGGGGTCACAATCTAAGAATTAGGGGTAAGTCATTCAGTACTGAGATGAGGAAGAAATTCTTCACTCAGAGATTGCGAATCTGTGGAATTCTCTATCACAGAAAGCCATTGGGGCCAGTTCATTGGATAGGTCCAAGAGGGAGCTGGAAGTGACGCTTGTGGCTAAAGGGATCAATGGGTTTGGAGAGAAAGCGGAAATGGGATACTGAAACTATGATCATACTGAATGGTGGTGCAGGCTCCAAAAGCCGAATGGCCTATTGCTGCACTTATTTTCTATGTTTTTATCTGTATGGAATTTATAATTTGAAGATTTGTTCCAATGAAGAAAAACTAATTGCTGAACAGTGATATAATTGAACAAGGAACTGATGCAGCCAACTGATGTATCATAGTCAGTAATGGACAACAAGAAATCCCTGAGTTTTATGCAAAATTGGGAAGAATGAACCATCAACCAGAAATAATGAAATTGCAGAGTTTTTCTTTTCTGAATCAATGACTAGAGACACTGATTTAAAGAAATGCTTGTCAATGATACTACAAGAAATCGGAGGAAAAGCAAGTGGGCATTTTGCCAATGGCCATTCAAAGTCCATTGGGAACTGGAATTGGATAGTTCAGAAACTGGACATAAAGGTTGAAGAACTAGAACAAACTATGACACTTCAGAGGGAGGAGGTTCTTGACATACTTCAGAGAAAATTTAAAAAAACATGTTCAAAATAGAACTGGAACAAACAACTTGAACACAAAAATGCAAATAACAAACAAAACAAGAGGAGTGAATCAGTGAACCTTGGAAGCATCTTAACAACATTCTTGAAAGAGCGATATGAAGTTTTAACAAGGGAAGAAAAGCAATCTTAACACACAAAAATGCCATTTATCTGTACTAATTCAAATTGTAAATTTCCCAAATGTGAATTTGAAAAGTGGGATTCAGGATGGAATTAGTCGTACAAGTGATGAAAGGAGCAAATGCACAGCAGAATTAAATGGAACATCTTATCCTGAGTTGAAAGCTGGAAATCAGAATAAAAATAAATATCAGGATTGAGTTATATTACCATGCATAGTGTCTGATAATGCTTGTAAGGTTATTTTCTTTGTTTGGTGTAAATCATTGTAATTATATGTAATGGCAAGTGCAATTGTGAACTAAAGGGAACTGGATTGTATGGTGTTATATGTTATGTGGTTGGATATTTGATAATTTTGAGTAAAGTGGATGTATCATCAGTGTAAAGAAATCACCATGTTTATGACGATTTATTTCATTCAAAGTGGGAGGTGTTCGGAAAACAGAGGTGTTACGGGGCTGTCACGATGTTTTTCTTGTTGTATTTAAAACTAATGTTCCCTACAAGTAGCCAGACAAAGTCACAGTGTGATTTCAAGATTATTTATTTACAACTGACGTTACTGGATTCCATTCAGACAAGTCAGAGAGCAGAATTCAAAAATACATAAGCAATTGTAATTTCAAATTTGATTAGAATTAATTAGCATACACCAATAATAGTATAGGAGCTATCTATATCCACGCACAGATATTGATTCAGGTTATATCCTCTATAAAGTACAGATATTAAAACCCATCACATTCAAATTATGCTTGCTTATTTGTATTATTCAATCAGCGTGAAGCTTTCAATTGCATCAATTGGGTATTGTCTCAACTATATTTAATTATTCCAGTTGTGTCTGAATGTTAGAACACAAATCAAACCACTATCTCCCTTAATGTGGTGCTACAGCAGTTAGCACTGCTGCCTCACAGCGCCAAGGAACTGGGTTCAATTCTGGCCTCAGGTCACTGACTGTGTGGAGTTTGCATGTTCTCCCCATATCTGCATATGTTTCCTCCGAGTGCCCTAGTTTCCTCCCACTGTCCAGAGATGTGGGTGTTAGGTTAATTGGTCATGCTAAAATTGCCCCTCAGCGTCTGGGGGACTAGCAGGGTAAATACGTGGGGTTACAGGGATAGAGCCTGGGTGGGATTTCTGTCAGTGCAGGCTCGATAAGCCAAATGGCATCCTTCTCCACTGTAGGGATTCTATGATTCTATGTTCTATGATCTAATGGCCTTATTTCCCCAGGCTAATGGTTCCTTATCTTCCCTTATCTTCCCCTCTTCTTATCTGAAAGAGCAATAGTAATACAAATCATCCTAATATATATATATATATATATATATCATATATTTATATAATTATCTTTAACTCTTTCACTGGCCATAGTTACTTAATATGGTATGGCCCCTATTCTGTTCCATAATTATTAGTATGGGTGTTATTCCCCCTCAAAAGTTAATGGTAAATTATTTATATTTGTGTCTGATGAGGGCAGGAGAGTTAGGGTTAGGTTTGACATTCAATGAATTTAGACCTGATGTGTCACTCTTGACTCCGTTTGTCAAACTAATGCTTAGGGAATTAAGTACTGGTCCATTTATTTATATCTACTGAGCCACACTGAATACAACACAGATCATAGAAATTTTACAGTGTAGAAAGAGGCTTGTTGGCCCATTGAGTCTGCACTGACCCTCCGACAGAGCATCCCAACCAGACTTTCACCGAGGCTTAAGAACAAAGAAGAACAAAGAAGAAAGATTTAGCACAGGAACAGGCCCTTTGGCCATCCAAGCCTGTGCCTGTCATAATGCTCGAACTTAACTCAGACAGCCTTCTACTTTTTTTCGGTCTGTATCCTCAATTCGCTCCATATTCATGTACCCATCCAAATGCCTCTTAAATGTTGCTAATGTGCTTGCTCCCACCACCTCCTCGGCAGCGTGTTCCAGGCACCCACCACTCTCTGTATGAAAAACATTCCCCACATATCTCTCTTAAACTTCCCCGCTCACCTTGAACTGGTGCCCCCTTGTAATTGACATATTCATCCTGGGAAAAAAGCCTCTGACTATCCACCCTATTTATGCCTCTCATAATTTTGTAGACCTCTATCACGTCTCCCCTCAGCCTCCATCTGTCCAGTGGTAACAATCCTAGTTTATTCAACCTCTCCTCATAGTCAACACCGTCAAAACCATGCAACATCCTGCTGAACCTTCTTTGCACTCTCTCAAAAGCTTCTACATCCTTCTGGTAATGTTGCAGCCAGAACTGCACGCAATGCTCCAAGTGCGGCCTCACCAAGATTTTATAAGGCTGCATATAGCTGCAACATGATTTCCCAGCTCTTGTACTCAGTGCACCATAGAAATCATAGAAACCCTACAGTGCAGAAGGAGGCCATTCGGCCCATCGAGTCTGCACCGACCACAATCCCACCCAGGCCCTACCCCCACATATTTACCCGCTAATCCCACTAACCTACGCATCTCAGGACTCTAAGGGGCAATTTTTAACCTGGCCAATCAACCTAACCCGCACATCTTTGGACTGTGGGAGGAAACCGGAGCACCCGGAGGAAACCCACGCAGACACGAGGAGAATGTGCAAACTCCACACAGACAGTGACCCAAGCCGGGAATCGAACCCAGGACCCTGGAGCTGTGAAGCAGCAGTGCTAACCACTGTGCTACCGTGCCGCCCCACCTGTGTTGCCACTTATAGGGAACTGTGGACCTGAACGCCCAGATCCATCTGTATGTTAATGTTTCTAAGGGTTCTGCCATTCATAGTATAATTCACACGTAAAATTTGATCCTCCAAAATGCATCACCTCGCATTTTTCTGGATTAAACTCCATCTGCCATTTCTGTGTCCAAGTCTTCAATCTATCTATATCCTGTTATAGCTGGATATATTTCTGAATACTTGGAATGTGTATTGGTAACATTATGATTAAAAATTATTTAAGATTGTTGATACAAATTTGTTTCTCTGCCCTGTATCCAATCATCAGTGCTAGGTTGCTTTATTAATATTGGACCAATATATTTCTACCAGAATATAATGTTAACATTGGATAAATATTGGTGGGTATTTCGATTTGTGAGGCCAAAATTCTCTGATACCATTGGGTCAGTTTACAGTTACGACTATCAGTTTGCATTAGCCTGTTTGGCTTGTCAATAATATATTATAAAATAATAAGGGGCACTGAGCAGCTTAATAGTCAACATCTTTTCCCAAACGTAGGGGAGGTTAAAACCAGAGGGCAGGTTTAAGGTGAGAGGGGAGAGATACAAAAGGGTCCAGAGGTGCAATTTTTTCACACAGAGGATGGTGAGTGTCTGGAATGAGCAGCCAGAGGCAGTAGTAGAAGCAGGTATAATTTTATCTTTTAAATAGCATTTAGACAGTTATATGGATAAGATGGGTATAGAGGTATATAGGCCAAACACGGGCAATTGGGTTGAGTTTAGTGGTTAAAAAAGGGCAGCGTGGACAAGTTGGGCCGAAGGGCCTGTTTCCATGCTGTAGACCTCTATGACTCTTTGCTGGTTTAATTTACACAGCCATGATGTACGTTCAGTGTGTTTATTTTTGTCTCAATCATCACATTGGAACTGGTTCATTTTTAAGCACTGGTTTAGTTTCTGGCAGCTTGGTCGGTATACAAGTATTATTTGATCATTGCCCAGTTGATAATGAGCAAGTACAGACTTGCTTTACTATGCCTTATGTAAAGAACATCCCTGCAAAAGCCCAGCTGTTTATCTCTGTTTGCACAGACACTCTCCTTGATTCTCAGTTTTTTTTCTGTGCACACGCTGTAGTCCACAAGCTCTGATCCACTTTGCGTTTTTCTTTCCATTTTCTCGCTATGATCTATGCTCTGGGATGCATCCAAGCAGATACTCAGACCTTGACCTGCCAGGTGGAATCTCTATTAGAGTAGAACAGAATTTTAATAATGGCCACCAGTTTTTGAATGGTCTGTTCTAACTAAATAAATTTTGATTTGATATCAGCTTAAACATTTGCTGCAATATCAGTAGTTTCAGAGTTTTGAAAGCGGTTAATTGAATCTGTTTGTTCAGTAATGGCAATTAATGTTCATCTGGACGCTGACACTGCATCTGTCTCCAGGTGCCCTCATGACATCACTACAGTGTTTTCCTCTTCTATTACAAAGGGACCCCTGTCAAAGTGTCAGCCATAAAATTAGAGAATTGCTGCCATCGCATCACGAAGCAGATAATGGGCTGGAGAAACGAAATGGATACTCGGATGTTAGTTTTTCTATTTAAAGTACAAGAGATTTATTATCCCTCACTCGCTGTAGTTGCTGTTCTTGGTGAGTTTGTATGTATGCTATCAGTTCTGTCACACCGATTTCGCTGTATTTCTCTCTGTGCTGCGTGACCTCGTCTCCCTCTGGTTCTCCGTAAGTTTTTGTGAACCCGCTAACTAATTATTTCAATATGTTTCAGAGTTACTGCTCCTGTAATGAACAATCACGCTCCTGTTATATTTTCTTGACGTTAGATGAATTATAACATTGTCAATTCTGTCAATCTTTTTACTTTCCTTGTCATTTCCAATTGCAGCTTTGTTCTTTGTGCAACCACCTGATCATTACTTGCTTATGATTTTCGTTACTCTCTTTTTGATTTGGTAGCTACATATTTCATGCTGAGAGAATGGATTTCACATTTTAATTTCCAACATTTCTCACTTGTTCCATCCTTTTTATGCGGACTTCAATAGCAATTTATATTCGGAGAGCATATTCTTCTTGATACAGTTTATTTTATTTACAAATAGAAATCCGTATTAAAAATAAATCACGGATAAAATTGAAAAGGATTCCCTTTAACGGGTGAAAATAGTGCAGCATTTGTTACCAATCCGGACAGACGATGCACAGTGGTTTTTTACAAACCACTCTTAGAGGTGCTGAAAGCTAATCTGACATCAGATCACGGAAATTGATGGAATTGAAATAGAATGAGCTCATTCATAAACACATTGGTTTCGAGGTTGTTCTCTGCAGGAAAAGGCTATCTGCATTTTGAAGAGAAATGATCTTCATGAAAGGAAATATGTGGTACTTACTTGGCCTGGTGTCTAACAATGGGCTTGAAAGCAGACCAGATGCACAAAACAGTTCTTGGTGCATTGAACAACAAAGGAGAGTACTTTAGGATCTGCTGCAGGCTTGCTGGCAATTGAAGTTTCAACCTGGCCTTTCTGCAACATAACACCATTGCCTTGCGAAATTCAGCAGTTGTAGTGGTTTATAGAACAGACTAGACTGCCAATTCAGCTGCTACCTTTATATGGCACCACAGATACTGTTGTTCCTCATGCATCCATTCATCCAAAATATCCATTTCCAGTTAGTGCTTGATAATCTTCAATCCCTATTTCTGGCCTGTAAAACTGATAACTTCAATCATTTCCTTATATCTCTAAATGTTTTGCAAATGTACAGATGTATTCAATCAAGATGGAACCTGTGTCCAAACGTTAAGCATAATATCCCTGTTTGTTTCCGTTCCTTGCAGTTAACTTCGTGACGATCGCAATCCTATCACGGGGAAAATGTGGTCTTCCCAAGTGTCTCACCTGCTATTTGGTGGCAATGGCAGCGGCTGATCTAATGGTTATTATACTTGACCTGTTACTGAGACAGATTCCGATTCGGTATGTGGAACTGTTTTTTCCCCTGCTGCTCACCCCAGTCTGCAATATCCACGCTGTATTTTTGTATGCAGCAACAGACTGTTCTGTCTGGTTCACCGTCACTTTCACCTTTGATCGCTACGTGGCCGTTTGTTGGCAGAAACTGAAAATTAAATATTGCACCAAGAAAAATGCAGTTCTAGTGCTCGGAATAGTGGTTGTGCTGAGTTTGTTAAGAAACCTCACATGGTATTTCATGTATCCCTTAGTTTTGTTTTGTAACACTGGGTGTTCAGAATTCTCAGGTTTGGGCAGCAGTTGAATTCGTTCATAACATTCTCACCCCAGTAATCCCATTTGGTCTCATTTTGCTACTCAATGTCAGAGACACTTTAGTGGCCAGCAAAGCCCGCAGGAGATTTCACAGTCACAGCGCTAGATCAAGAGATGGAAAGACGAAGAAAATCCATCATATTACTCTTTGCTGTTTCAGGAAATTTCATACTGTTATGGTCTTTATGGTGTATTCTATATAGTGGCGAATGTGGTATGCTGGATATATGTCTATATTTTTACCACTTTCTCTTCGGGAAATTGGGTTCATGCTTCAACTTTCCAGTTGTTGCACAAACACTTGCATTTATGTCCTCTCTCAGACTAAATTCAGAGAACAATTGAAGAATATGTTCAAATCTGCTATTCTCCACTTGTAAAAATCATTCAATGGTGAGAATTGAATCATTGCTGACAAACGATTATGAATCAATAACATGACCTGTCCAAGCGATTTTGAATTGGAGAACCTGTGACATTTGGGGACATGATCAAACTCAATGCCGTACTCACTACACTTTTACCAGCATATTTAAAATTTGGAAATGTTTTTATGTAGTTGTGGAGCCTTATCAATTTCTGTCCCATTAATTTCCGCAGTAAGGCTTAAAATAATTAATTTCTTTTGGTTCCACATTCCCACTAATCTGCTGGTTGTCCACTATTTCTGGGAGATTATATTTTTTTCACTCTATGTGAAGACAGATAAAATTCAGGCTATTTCCATAATCACCATTATACATCTGTCTGCCATAATGAATCAATATTTGCCTTTATTGCCTCCTACATTTTACTAAGCTATAGATTATTTACCAATCCACTTTTTTGTTTATTGTTAGTTTGCATTTATACTCTATTCTTCATTTCTTTATCAAGATCTTGTTTTTGCTTTGCTGAATTCTAAAGTGTTTCCAGTACACAGGTGTACTATATTCTTTGGCATCTTCACAAACTCCTTGTCATCGAATGTACTATTTTACTGCCTTTGCCAATCATGACTGATTGATGCTTTTATTTGCCATAGAGAAATCTATCATTGAAGTTCGCAATGAATTATTACTAAAAATAAATTTTGCCATTGCCCATCCACCACCATTTATATGTTGTATGTTCCCAATCCAGCACCACGAACTGACCCTTACATTATTTAGTTTATTTAATTCAGATTTAACATGAGATTCTTGCATTGAACTGCATCGTTTTTCAACTTCAAGGAAAACCATACACACTGTTGTCACTCTTCACTAAAGATTCTATTCCAACGTAGGTAATAATTTTCCTTTTCTCTCTCTATCATCTTGATCTGAAACCAACTCTTCCTTGTTCGTTCCTTAAAAACTGATCTAGAAATCTATCTAGTAACTGTTCAAGAAATTCCCGCTCCACATCTTTACCACTATTTAGATGTACCATTCAATATTTATATTGAAGACAGCTGTCACTACTTTATTGCAGGGAATACTGATTTGCACTGCATTGCTCATCATTAAGACTGATTGTTGAACTATGAAAAGCTCTTGCAATTTTTGCTGCCTCTTACTGTTTCTTACCGCCAATCAAACAAAGCTACATATTGATATTCCTCTCATAGATCCTCCCATACTAATGTACATATCTTGTATCCAAATATCAGCATTACCCAAGCTCATTATTTCTTCCTAAGACCGAAGATCATTGAATATCACAACCTTGGCCACTCTGCAGCCACACAACAGTAAATGCCTATTAGAACCTTTTTACAGAAATGCTGAAGCTTTCATAATATGTACGTTTTGTTTGCTATTTTGCATTCACATTGAATTCGGGTTTCATGCCCTCCATTGTCATTGCCACCAAGGTCCCAATTCTAAGTCTTATCAATTATATAGGGAAGTATATTAGCCTGCTACTGTGATGGAACATAATTTTTAACTATCTTTACTTGCCAGGTTTGACACATTTGCAATATTTGTGTGCCTTAAAATAATGCATATTTGTTCCAAACCAAATCACGTTTCTGCTTTCAGCTCTCTGATATTATTGTGAATGTTTCCTATGTACAGATAGAGTGACATTATTTCAGCCTTTATAAACATTATTCAATAAGCTATCTCTACTTGATATTGCCATTTGTTTCAGCTTCCTGTCCCATTCAGTTAATACAGTTATTGTCTGATTACCAGCTTTGTTTTTGTTCCATCTGAACACCTTTCATTTTCCACCAACAGTGACAAGCTGGTTTAAAACATCCCTTTAACCCCATTCCTGCGAAGCTGTAACTTGTCCACCTTGCACAGATTTCAATTGTCCCAGAGCTGCCTCAGTGCCCCGAAACTTTAATGTTCCCTCCTACATCATTTCTCCAGCCATGAGTTTACTGATTGTAAACAAGCCTGGGTAGTAGACTTCCATTTAATTGGCCATTTTGTATTCATTCTGTGTTGTTTTTTATAGTCATAGAAGTTTACAGCATGGAAACAGGCCCATCAGCCCAACTTGTCCACACCGCCAATTTTACCACGAAGATAGTCCCAATTAGTTGCATTTGGGCCATATCCCTCTACACCCATCTTACCCATGTAACTGTCGAAATGCTTTTTAAAAGACAAAATTGTGCCTACCTGGCTACTACTGCCTCTGGCAGCTCTTTCCAGACATTCACCACCCTCTGAGTGAAAAATATTGCCCCTCTGGATGCTTTTGTATCTCTTGCCTCTCACCTTAAACCTATGCCATCTAGTTTTAGACTCCCTTACCTTTGGGAAAAGATGTTGACTATCTACCTTATCTATGTTCCTAATTATTTTATAGACCTCTAAGGCTCCTGTGCTCCGGGGAAGAAAGTCCCAGTCTATCCAGCCTCTCCTTATAACTCAAACCATCAAGTCCCAGTAGCATCCGAGTAAATCTTTACTGCACTCTTTCTAGTTTCATAATATCCTTTCTATAATAGGGTGACCAGAACTGTACACTGTATTCCAAGTGTGGCCTTACTAATAAGGTCGTGTACAACTTCAACAAGATGTCCCAACTCCAGTATTCAATGTTCTGACCAATGAAACCAAGCATGCCGTATGCCTTCTTCAGCACCTTGTCCACCTGTTACTCTGCTTTCGGGGAGCTATGAACCTGTAGTCCTAGATCTCTTTGTTCTATAACTCACCTCAATGCCCTACCATTAACGGAGTATGTCCTGCCTGATGTGGTCCACCAAAATGTATCAGCTCATATTTATCTAAATTAAACGCCATCTGCCATTCATCGGCCCACTGGTCCAATTGATTAAGATCTCTTTGCAATCCTAGATAACGTTCTTCACTGCCCATAATGTCACCAATCTTGGTGTCATCTGCAAACTTGCTAACCATACCTTTTAAATTCTCATGCAAATCATTAATATAAATAACAAGTAGCTGTGGACCCAGCACCAATCCCTGAGGCACACCACTGGCCACAGGGTTCCAGTTTGAAAAACAACCCTCTACAACCACCCTTTATTTCCTGCCATCAAGCCAATTTGGTATCTAATTGGCTACCTCACTCTGGGTCCGGTAAAATTTAACCTTATGCAAAAACCTACCATGTGACTTGTAAGTAAGTAATTGGGTCAAAATGTCTTTTTATGGAGGCACTGAGATGAGAATCAATTTCATGTTCTATACTTTATAATCACAGATGTATTAACGGGATCCAGGGGGTAAATATGAGGGGTTAAGGGAATAGGGCCTGGGTGGGATTGTGGTCAGTGCAGACTTGATGGGCTGAAAGGCCTCCTTTTGTACTGTAGGGATTCTATGATTCTATGAATAATTGAGATTTAAGGGACAGCTTGGTGAGTGCAAATCTGAAAATGGGTTATTGGAGTCTGATCGATAGGACAATAACGTAATTGAAACAATATATTTCTATACCTCCTATAATGTATTAAAATGTGAATGGTGCCTCATTGCAGGTTCGCAAAATGGTACAATGATATATGATACAAAGCTGCACACATATGTATATATTGGCTTGCACGAGAGAACTTTTAAGCCAAACAAGAGTGCTTGGTGTTTGGTGAAAACAGGGAGTTCAAGGGGTAAGTAATAACTAAACTTAATTTCAGGGCTAATTTTTGAATCTAAATTAGGTCTTCAATCCAAAAACTGAAAGCTGCTCCTTTTTGCTGTTTTGGTTGCAGTTTCTTATCTGTATTTCTGGAACAAGAGTGAGTTGAATCATTCACAGCTGTGGCTGGTTAGATAATTGACAATCTGGTGTCATCCAATTCAAAATCATTGTTTTTGAGGCCTATAGAATGGAGTCAAGAATGCGGCTTGGCTGAATAAAAGTGTTTGGATTTTGGTAAAAACAGGTAGTTCGGTGAGTCAGGCAGAAGGTGAAGCCGAGAGACTGAGTGTAGTGCTCAGTTTCAGTCCAGGCAGGAGCAGAGAGCTGCAGATCATCATACACATCAAGGAAGTGTCAGGAAACTTTCTGGTGAGTAGCGGCTAACGTTTAAGAAATGGTTACCAGAGCGAAGAGCAGCAGCAACTTCAGTTTTATATTAAGCATATTTTATATTAAAAACATTAATTTAACTTAATGGGTTAAAATATGGCAGGAGAGCTCCAAGCCGCCGTCTGCTCCTGCAATATGAATTTAAGCCATCCCCAAGCACTCCAGCAAGCACCCACCCCACGCCCCACCCTCTTGCAGGACATCAATCCCTGTCCTGCCCAGGTGTAATCCATTCACCTCCCCCAGAACCCATCCCAATGCTCCATGTGGTAGGCCGGGCATATTTCCAGTGCCCGGAGCCAGCATGTGCAAGGAAGTGTCTCAAGCTGCAGCTCCTTAAAGCCCGATTTTCAGAGCTGGGCAGTGTTTGGGGACATTGGAGCAACCACGAGGTGATGTCTGTGTGGATAGCATGTATAGAGACGTGTTAACGCAGCACATGCTCAGATTCCACAGGCATAAAGGGAATAGGTGACCACCGGGAAGAGCAAGAGGGCTAGGCAGGCAGTGCAAGAATCTCCTGTGGCTATTCACCCACAAAATAAATATTCCATTATGTTGAGGGAAATGGCATCTCAGGAGTGACAGCAGCAGCCAAATTCGTAGCACTGTGGCTGGTACTGCTGCACAGGGGAAGAGCATTGGAACACAAATGCAATAATTATGATTCAATTATAAGTAAGATCTGAATGTGTTTCCAGGGCCACAAACGAGACTTCAGACTCTAGGGTCAAGGAGCATTTCAGATTCGTGGGGCATTGGGACTGATTCTGGGAGAGGTGGGACCTGTACTCACTGGACGGATTACACCTGGGCAGGACATGGATCGATGTCCTGCGAGAGGATAGGGCGGTGGGTGGGTGCTTGCTAGAGTGCTTGGGGAGGATATAAATTCATGTGGCAGAGGGATGGGTTTCTATGCACAGATTTATCAAGAATAAGAGGAAAATCAGCAAGGAGAATAAGAAAAGGGGCTGGCAGGGAAATCAAGGGCCAGAGTCAAACATGGACAAACAAAAAAATAGTAAGGATGGGGCAGGAAACGTTAAGAGGGTTTACCTTAAGAATTTGTACTTGAACGCTCAGAACATCCAAAACTTTTCAATCATGAGCGGCATCATGGGCGGCACGGTAGCACAGTGGTCAGCACTGCTGCTTCACAGCTCCAGGGACTTGGGTTCGATTCCCGGCTTGGGTCACTGTCTGTGTGGAGTTTGCACATTCTCCTCGTGTCTGTGTGGGTTTCCTCCGGGTGTTCCGGTTTCCTCCAGGTGCTCCGGTTTCCTCCCACAGTCCAAAGATGTGCGGGTCAGGTTGATTGACCATGCTAAAATTGCCCCTCAGTGTCCTGAGATGCGTAGGTTAGAGGGATTAGCGGGTAAATGTGTAGGGATATGGGGGTAGGGCCTGGGTGGGATTGTGGTCGGTGCAGACCCGATGTGCCAGATGGCTTATTTCTGCACTGTAGGGTTTCTATGATAATATACTTCTGTCCAGGCAGATTTTTCCTTTCTGAAATTTCTGCCTTAACATATCAGGAACCAATTCGCATGAATGCCTAAACTCCTTTATCACTGCAGCATATTCACCATCACACATTTCTGATGGTCCATCTGTACCAACCTACTCTGGGCAGTGTAAAATTCAGTTGCTTACCTATTTCCCATATGAAATAAAGAATGCCTCTACATCTACATCTCTTTCCATGGCATGTGCACATTTAATCTTCTCCCCGTTGGGTTATCGTCTTTAAATAAGATTTGTCCTATCTTCCATTAGTACATCTGATTTAACTGCCAGTATCTGAGTCTAGAATTTTTGTTTCTTCAATTTTATCATTCCTTATTTGTTCACTTCTCCATTTCCAATTCCCTTTTATTGGCTCTGATTCAGCGTCAATAGCAAATTACCATATATTTAAGGTGAGCAGCATCAGATTTAGAGGGATTTGAGGAAAACATGTTTTCAGTCAGAGAGTGGTGGAAATCTAGAACTTACTGCCCAAAAATGTGATATTGTTAATGCTCACAGCATAAATGAACCATTCATATGAGTACTTGAAACGTGATAAAGTACAAGGCTATCAGTCAAATGCTGGAAAATGGGATTATAATAGATAGGTGCATGATGGTTGGTATGGATCCTATCGGCCTAATGGTTCATTTTTATGCTGTAAAAATCTATGACTCTTGAGTCTAACTCAACAACTCTCTCTGATTCTCTTCCCCATGAACTCAACTTTCTCACTTGCCGATTTCTCTTTGCACAGTGAAACACTTCTACTGCCCCAACACCATTTACCCAACAAGTGAATCTCAGCTCCATTCAGCTCCCCAAATAACGTTCCCTTCTGCACCCGACTGAAAATATTCTCCTTCATTGATGTTCAACTTTATTGACTGAAAACCATCATCGTTCTTTTCCCCAACAACTGACTTTTTTCATCTCATTTATTCTTTACCCAGTTCTCTCCTGAATTACATTTCATTTCTTTCCCCATGAAACGACGCCTTCCGTACTCTCAAACCATTTTGTCAAATAGCAAAAACTCTAAGACCGCATCATGAAATGTTTTCCGAGAAATTGAGACTGCATCCCGATCACTGAATTCAATGTGCCTCCCAATGAATATTTTATCCCTAAACTGAAACATTTGTCCCACTACCTTAACCCTTGTATCATCTTTTGAAATGTTTTCTCACACAATGACTGCATCTCTAACCCTACGACCCAATTCTCTCACCACTGAAATCTAATCTGGGACGTTTTGTGTTTTTTCTTGAACCATTTTGCTGTATATTTAAAGAGCTGCGCCGTTCCAGATATCCTTTCCGTGCATCTTTCCTCTGTCCTACTGTTAACATTAACTGGTTTGTGTGCGGGAGCAGTGGGACAACTGACGTTTCAAGTCCAAATGACCCTTTCACAAAGGGTCACCTGGACTCGAAATGTCAGCTCTTTTCTCTCCTTACAGATGCTGCCAGACATGCTGAGATTTTCCAGTGTTTTTTCTTTTGGTTTCAGATTCCAGCATCCGCAGTAATTTGCTTTGATTTGGACAACTAACTTGTCTTGATCCCTTTTTCAATGTGTCATCAAATTTCACTCTTTTTCTGCAGTGATCTCACACTCGGATTTCCTACAGTTCCCATATATTTTCGAACTCCAACTCTCCCTTTCGAAAGACCATGCGCATGGTCATGCTCAGGATAAACAAAAAAAACACACAAGTAGGAGCTTGAATAATGCGACATATTGTATTTCCATGTATAACCCTGTTCTTAGATAGCAGTGAGATATGATCAGGGGATACAGAAAGTCAACAGTCAAAGCGAGCTTGTCTTAAGCAATTGATGCTCTCATTCAGTGAAAACTTGCAGATATACAACGGGTAAGAAATCATTAATCTATAGGTTTGCAACATTCGCGTCCTTCGGGGCAAGGCAGGAAGAGAGGCGGTTCTTCTACCACACAGCCGGCATAACGACATACTCCTCCACGTCTGGTGCAGGAAAACCTGCCAGCTAAAATAAAAAAGATGAAAATAGAGTGGAGTTATTGTCCTGCAGAGAGATAGAACGAAAGAGAGCATGATCTCATTATTTGAACTGACTCTGGGCTATGCAACAATTTTAACATTCTTGCATCGAAGAAAAGTCCACTCCATTTTCTTCTTCCTCATCTGCCCACAACTTAATCACTCTCTTGCATGGTGGATTAAGTGTTCTTGCTTTGAGTGGACTCCAGCGTGCCCCTGTCTGTGATTAGAAGCAGGGGATATTAAGATCTGATATCTGAATGTATTGTTTCTCCTCACCCAAAGAGACCAAAGAATTTCATGGAGCATGGATTGTTATAAAGAGCACGGCATTCATTCTGCTCACAATTTCTTGCAAACAACGAATAGGATTGCACAGAGTGCGAAGTTTAGTTTCGCACTGGAAGGAAGACGGACTGTACTCAATGACACTGGGGAACCTGTGATATTCAATTGATGCATCAGAAATTCCCTGCTACAATGCAGGTAGACATAATCCCCGAAAACTGCTTCATCCAAATCGGTAACCACTAAACCACCCACCACCCCCCCACTCCCCAACGCCTCCCCCCGCCCCCCCACAAAGTTCCAGCACTCCGCACTGCTGGGATATAGTTTCTGCAGCAGAACATTGAGCCACCTGGTTTCCTCCGGGTGCTCCGGTTTCCTCCCACAGTCCAAAGATGTGCTGGTTAGGTTAATTGGCCATGCTAAATTGCCCCTTAGTGTCCCGGGATGCGTAGGTTAGAGGGATTAACGGGTGGATATGGGGATAGGGCCTGGATGGGATTATGATCGGTGCAGACTCGATGGGCCGAATGGCCTCTTTCTGCACTGTAGGGTTTCTATGATTCTATGATAACTTGCTTAACCAACTCTTCGCTGAGACAAACTGAATCTGGATTATTCACAATGAATGTTCTTACAGCTGTTTTTTTCTGTGTTTGTACCCCTTTTTCTAGTAAACCTCCTATACTATTTGAAGTGAGTGAGCTTGCTTGGATATTTTGCTCCCACCCTCTCTTCTAAAATGTATTAATTTTTGAAAAGCTACATAAAGGGAGCAAGGAATGGGCTAAAAAGGGGCTTAGGAGAGCTAGGAGGGGGCATGAGAAGTCCTTGGCGGGTCGGATCAAGGAAAACCCCAAGGCCTTTTACTCTTATGTGAGAAATAAAAGAATGACCAGGGTGAGGTTAGGGCCGGTCAAAGATAGCAGTGGGAACTTGAGCATGGAGCCAGAAGAGATAGGAGAGGCGATGAATGAATACTTTACTTCAGTGTTCACCAAGGAGAGGGGCCATGTTTTTGATAGGCACGGTTTTTGGGCGGCACGGTAGCACAGTGGTTAGCACTGCTGCTTCACAGCTCCAGGGTCCTGGGTTCGATTCCTGGCTCAGGTCACTGTCTGTGTGGAGTTTGCACATTCTCCTTGTGTCTGCGTGGGTTTCCTCTGGGTGCTCCGGTTTCCTCCCACAGTCCAAAGATGTGCGGGTTAGGTTGATTGGCCAGGTTAAAAATTGCCCCTTAGAATCCTAAAATGTGTAGGTTCGAGGGATTAGTGGGTAAATATGTGGGGGTAGGGTCTGGGTGGGATTGTGGTCGGTGCAGACTCGATGGGCCGAATGGCCTCCTTCTGCACTGTAGGGTTTCTATGATTCTATGATTTCTAAGAGATACGAGAGGTGCTAAATGAATATTTTTCATCAATATTCACACAGGAAAAAGACAATGATGTCGAGGAGAATACTGAGATACAGGCTATTGGACGAGATGAGATTGAGGTTCATAAGGAGGAGGTGTTAGCAACTCTGGAAAGTGTGAAAATAGATAGGTCCCCTGGGCCGGATGGGATTTATCCCAGGATTCTCTGGGAGGCTAGGGAGGAGATTGCAGAGCCTTTGGCTTGGATCTTTAGGTCGTCATTGTCTACAGGAATAGTAAGAAGTTTAACAACACCAGGTTAAAGTCCAACAGGTTAAACCTGTTGGACTTTAACCTGGTGTTGTTAAACTTCTTACTGTGTTTACCCCAGTCCAACGCCGGCATCTCCACATCATGACTACAGGAATAGTGCCAGAAGACTGGAGGATAGCAAATGTTGTCCCCTTGTTCAAGAAGGGAAGTAGAGACAACCCTGGTAATTATAGACCAGTGAGACTTACTTCTGTTGTGGGGAAAGTTTTAGAACATAGAACATAGAACATTACAGCGCAGAACAGGCCCTTCGGCCCACGATGTTGCACCGACCAGTTAAAAAAAAAAACTGTGACCCTCCAATCTAAACCAATTTCTTTTCGTCCATGAACCTATCTACGGATCTCTTAAACGCCCCCAAACTAGGCGCATTTACAACTGATGCTGGCAGGGCATTCCAATCCCTCACCACCCTCTGGGTAAAGAACCTACCCCTGACATTGGTTCTATAACTACCCCCCCTCAATTTAAAGCCATGCCCCCTCGTGCTGGATTTCTCCATCAGAGGAAAAAGGCTATCACTATCCACCCTATCTAAACCTCTAATCATCTTATATGTTTCAATGAGATCCCCTCTTAGCCGCCGCCTTTCCAGCGAAAACAATCCCAAATCCCTCAGCCTCTCCTCATAGGATCTCCCCTCCATACCAGGCAACATCCTGGTAAACCTCCTCTGCACCCTCTCCAAAGCCTCCACATCCTTCCTGTAATGTGGGGACCAGAACTGCACACAGTACTCCAAGTGCGGCCGCACCAGAGTTGTGTACAGTTGCAACATAACGCTACGACTCCTAAATTCAATCCCCCTACCAATAAACGCCAAGACACCATATGCCTTCTTAACAACCTTATCTACTTGATTCCCAACTTTCAGGGATCTATGCACACATACACCTAGATCCCTCTGCTCCTCCACACTATTCAAAGTCCTCCCGTTTTGGAAAGGATTATAAGAGATAGGATTTATAATCATCTCGAAAAGAATAATTTGATTGGGGATAGTCAACACGGTTTTGTGAAGGGTAGGTCGTGCCTCACAAACCTTATTGAGTTCTTTGAGGAGGAGGCCAAAGAGGTGGATCAGGGTAAAGCAGTTGATGTGGTGTATATGAATTTCAGTAAAGCGTTTGATAAAGTTCCCCACGGTAAGCTATTGCAGAAGATACGGAGGCATGGGATTGAGGGTGATTTAGCGGTTTGGATGAGGAATTGGCTAGCTGTAAGAAGACAGAGGGTGGTGGTTGATGGGAAATGTTCACCCTGGAGTTCAGTTACTAGTGGTGTACCACAAGGATCTGTTTTGGGGCCACTGCTGTTTGTCATTTTTATACATGACCTGGATGAGGGCGTAGAATGATGGATTAGTAAATTTGCGGATGACACTAAAGTCGGTGGAGTTGTGGACAGTGCGGAAGGTTGTTGCAGGTTACAGAGGAACATAGATAAGCTGCAGTGCTGGGCTCAGAGGTGGCAAATGGAGTTTAATGTGGAAAAGTGTGAGGTGATTCACTTTGGAAGGAGTAACAGGATTACAGAGTACTGGGCTAATGGTAAGATACTTGGTCGTGTGGATGAACAGCGAGATCTCGGTGTCCATGTGCATAGATCCCTAAATTTGGCACCCGGGTTGATAGGATTGTTAAGAAGGCGTACAGAGTGTTAGCTTTTATTGGTAGAGGGATTGAGTTTCGGAGCCAGGAGGTCATGTTGCAGCTGTACAAAACTCTGGTGCGGCCCGCACTTGGAGTATTGCGTACAGGTCTGTCACCGCATTATAAGAAGGATGTGGATGCATTGGAAAGGGTGCAGAGGAGATTTACTGGGATGTTGCCTGGTATGGTGGGAAGGTCTTATGAGGAAAGGCTGAGGGACTTGAGGTTGTTTTCGTTGGAGAGAAGTATGTTAAGAGGTGACTTAATAGAGGCATAGAAGATGATCAGAGGATTAGATAGGGGGACAGTGAGAGCCTTTTTCCTCGGATGGTGATAGCTAGCATGAGGGGACATAGCTTTAAATTGAGGGGTGATAGATATAGGACAGATGTCAGAGGTAGGTTCTTCACTCAGAGAGTGGTAAGGGCGTGGAATGCCCTGCCTGCAGCAGTAGTGGACTCGCCAACATTAAGGGCATTTAAATGGTCATTGGATAAACATATGAATGATATTGGAATAGTATAGGTTAGATGGGCTTTAGATTGGTTTCACAGGTCGGCGCAACATTGAGGGCCGAAGGGCCTGTACTGCGCTGTAATGTTCCATATTCTATGTTCTATGTTCTATGTTTTAAGAGATAGGAGAGGCGATGAATGAATACTTTTCTTCAGTGTTCACCAAGGAGAGGGGCCATGTTTTTGAGGATGAGAGTGTGATACAGACTGATAGGCTGGAGGAGGTAGATGTTCTGAGGGAAGATGTATTAGCAATTTTGAAAAACCTGAGGGTTGATAAGTCCCCTGGGCCAGATGGGATATATCCTAGGATTCTTTGGGAGGCAAGGAATGAGATTGCAGAGCTTTGGCTTTGATCTTTGGATCCTCACTGTCCACGGGGATAGTAAGAGTTTTAACAACACCAGGTTAAAGTCCAACAGGTTTATTTGGTGGCAAATACCATTAGCTTTCGGAGCGCTGCTCCTTCGTCAGATGGAGTGGAAATGTGCTCTCAAACAGGGCACAGAGACACAAAATCAAGTTACAGAATACTGATTAGAATGCGAATCCCTACAGCCAACCAGATCTTAAAGATACAGACAATGTGGGTGACAATGTTACCAATGTCCAGGACTTGCAAGTCCTCCTGGACTTGCAGGCTGCCCTGTCTGGAGACAATACACATCTCTTTAACCTGTGCTCAATGCTCCCTCCACCCACAATGTCTGTATCTTTAAGATCTGGTTGGTTGTAGGGATTCGCATTCTAATCAGTATTCTGCAACTTGATTTTGTGTCTCTGTGCCCTGTTTGAGAGCACATTTCCACTCCATCTGACAAAGGAGCAGCGCTCCGAAAGCTAATGGTATTTGCTACCAAATAAACCTGTTGGACTTTAACCTGGTATTGTTAAAACTCTGAATGTGTTCACCCCAGTCCAACGCCGGCAGCTCCACATCATGACTACGGGGATAGTGCCAGAGGACTGGAGAGTGGCGAATGTTGTTCCTCTGTTCAAGAAAGGAAATAAGAATGACCCTGGTAATTATAGGCCGGTTAGTCTTACCTTGGTGATCAGTAAGTTAATGGAAAAGGTCCTGAGGGATAGGATTTATGACCACTTGGAAAGATGCAGCTTAATCCGGGATAGTCAACACAGATTCGTGAAGGGTACGTCTTGCCTCACAAATTTGATTGAATTCTTTGAGGAGGTAACTAAGTGTATTGATGAAGGTCGAGCAGTTGATGTCATATACATGGATTTTAGTAAGGCTTTTGATAAGGTTCCCCATGGTCGGCTCATGAAGAAAGTAAGGAGGTGTGGGATAGAGGGAAATTTGGCCAATTGGATAAGTAACTGGCTATCTCATAGCAGACAGAGGGTGGTGGTGGATGGAAAATGCTCTGACTGGAGACCAGTTACCAGCGGTGTACCACAGGGATCAGTGCTGGGTCCTCTGCTATTTGTGATTTTTATCAATGACTTGGAGGAGGGGGCTGAAAGGTGGGTCAGTAAATTTGCTGATGACACCAAGATTGGTGGAGTAGTGGATGAGGTGGAGGGCTGTTGTAGGCTGCAAAGAGACATTGATAGGATGCAGAGCTGGGCCGAAAAATGGCAGATGGAGTTTAACACTGATAAGTGCGAGGTGATTCATTTTGGTAGGACAAATTTGAATGCGGATTACAGGGTCAATGGCAGGGTTCTGAGGAATGTGAAGGAAGAGAGATCTTGGGGTTCATATCCACAGATCTCTCAAGTGGATAGAGCCGTGAAGAAGGCCTGGTGTGTTAGCGTTTATTAACAGGGGGTCTGAGTTTCAGAGCTGTGGGGTTATGCTGCAACTGTACAGGACCTTGGTGAGACCGCATTTGGAATATTGTGTGCAGTTCTGGTCACCTCACTATAAGAAGGATGTGGAAGCATTGGAGAGAGTGCAGAGGAGATTTACCAGGATGCTGCCTGGTTTGGAGGGTAGGCCTTATGAGGGAAGGTTGAGGGAGCTAGGGCTTTTCTCTTTAGAGTGGAGGAGGATGAGAAGCGACTTAATGGAGGTTTATAAAATGATGAGGGGGATAGATAGAGTGGACGTTCAGAGACTATTTCCTCAGGTGGATGTAGCTGTTACTAGGGGGGCATAACTATAAGGTTCGTGGTGGGAGATATAGGAGGGATGTCTGAGGTAGGTTCTTTACTCACAGAGTGGTTGGGGCTGGCTGCTGTGATAGTGGAGTCGGACACTTTAGGAACTTTCAAGCGGTTATTGGATGGGCACATGGAGCACACCAGAATGATTGGGAGTGGGATAGCTTGATCTTGGTTTCGGACAAAGCTCGGCACAACATCAAGGGCCGAAGGGCCTGTACTGTGCTGTATTGTTCTATGTTCTATAAACTAAATGAAGCCTGTGGCATTGTTCCAGTATATCTTCCAATTCACAATTTTTCAATTTTCAATTGAGTTTTGGAAAAAGGGAATGAAGGAGCTCCTGGTCTTGACCTCAAGCTCATTCTGCTCTGACCACAATGCCGTGGGGAGCAATTATTACAAGTATACTCTGCATGATGTGTTAGTGCTCTGACCAATTTTCAGATGCACTCCAGTGGACCAATATTCTGGCCGAGATCCTGCAACATTGCACGTCCCATCAATTTGGTTTTTTTTACTACATTCTGGTTGATTCAGTTCAAAACAACCACAAATACTTCTGCCAACTTACATAACAATTAACTCTTGTGATTTTTGCCTGCGGAAATATTTTAGATCAAACCCTGCACTATTTCCTACAACATCCGTATTGCTTTCACTAAACTAATCAAACTGTGCATTCCAAAGAAGGGACGGAGGTGCAACAAATCCATTGGGTGCTGAGTAACAGGATAGGTTTACACAATTGTCATGAAGTCATAGAATCATTCACCTCAGAAAAGGCTCTTTGGACCATCGTATCTGCGTGTAATACCTGGCCTTCCAGCCAATTACATTTACCAGCATTTGGCTCATAGTCTTAAATATCATGGTGTGCCAAGTACCCATTCAGTCACTTTTAAATGATGTGAAGCAACTCACCTTTACCACCTTTCCAGGCAGTGCATTCCAGGCTGTCACCTAAACCTCTTATCCCACAGCTTGATCTTGTGTCCCCTCATCACTGACCCTTCAATTAATAGGTACAGCAGCTCCTTACCCACTCTCTCCATGTCCCTCCAAATCTTATACATCTCAACGAGGTCAACCCTCGTTCCAACGAAAACAATACAAACTTATCCAACTTCTCTTCATAACTTAAATGTTTCATCCCGAGCAGCGTCCTGTTGAATCTCGTTTGTACCTCCTCCACTGTAATCATATCCTTACCATAATCTGGTGACCAAAACTGCCCACAGAAGTTCAATTCAATTCTAACATGACTTTCTAATAGTGGTGGACTCGTCAACGTTGAGAGCGTTCAAGTGGTTATTGGATAAACATATGGATGATATTGGAATAGTGTAGATTAGAGGGGCTTTAGATTGGTACCACTGGTCAGCGCAACATCGAGGGCCGAAGGGCCTGTACTGCGCTGTAATGTTCTATGTTCTATTTTCTCTGCTTTTGAAATATATGCCTCGAATGATGAAGACAAGTGTCCCATATGCTTTTTTTTCATAACCCTACTAATATGTCCTTCAATCTTCAGAGATCCGTGGACAAAGATGCACATGTCCCTTTGTTCCACAGAACAGCTTCGTGGCCCTTCCTTGTCAATTTACTCCATCCAAATTTATCAACTCACACTTTTCATGACTAACTTCCATCTGTCACTTATCTGCGCATTTGATCATCCCGTCTATATCTTCTTGTAGCCCAAGACACTCAGTCTCACTGTTAACCATCTGGACAATATTTGCGTCTTCCATGAATTTGTTAATCCGACCACCACCCCCCTACCCCCACAACCCCGCCACATAGTAATCTGTTGTTTATATAAATAGCGAATGATAGGGGACCAGGCACAGATCCATGTGGTAAG